>NC_092808.1:32783678-33083678 GCF_040954645.1 Diabrotica undecimpunctata
TCGTGGAACCTCACTATCTTTGGCACTTTGAAAAATTAAACAAGTCATACATTCCTCAATAATTTTTTTTTATTATAAAAAAAAAAGCAAAGCTGTGATTTTGCTCAGTACGATGCACTATGATAATAAGATATCTGATGCATTACATAAGAAACCAGAAATGATTTTGTTTTATAATAAATACAAAACTGGTGTTGATATAATGAATCAAATGTGCACGAGAAGATATACACTTCGCAACGTGCAGGTGTCCACTTGCTATTTTCTACAATATCCTCGACATACCTTCTCTTAGTACCCATATTATTTATTACGCAAATCATAAAATGATACCAAAAAGAACGAACCACAGGAGACTTTTTTGCGCCAGCTTGCTTGCAGAATTTACTATGCCATGGATTGAAGATCGAACTTCAAATCAGTAGATAATGCGACACCATTCGTCAAAACTAGCAATTGAAACTTATTACGATAAGCCGACTGCAGTTCAAGTAACTGCTGATAATCAACCACGAGACAAAACTAGAAGGAAACTTGTTGGATCGTTCTACATTTGTCCCAAATCACATACTTGCAAACGAAGAAAGACCAGAAAATGCTGCGGTGAATGCCAAAATGTGAGGAGCATACCTACAGCAAAAATAACACAATGTATAGAATGTAGTTCGTTAATTTGGTTTTTATTGATTTCTTAAAAAAATGTATGTTTAATAAATAAATAAATCATTGAAGTGAATATTTGTTTAAATATAGCTGTGTATTTACTCCCATTTTGCATAAATATATTCAAATTTTATATGAAATCCATGTTTTTCGTAAGCGGGATAATTTTCAAAACGAAAATTTTCTTGGTTCAAATAAATAAAATGAATCTGTAACCTATACACCTATGTAGAATTAGCCAAATCATGGAGATTTGGGAGGTTATTATTGGGAATTATTTTTTAGGAAAATAGCTATTTGTATAACAAGGGAGCAAAGTGCTACTTTTCCTCCCAAGATTAAAGTTTACTGCCCTACGCGTAGCGGATCAGCTCACAAACCAATAAACATACATACCAATAAGCATACAAACACCAAAACAGTAAGCAAACACACAACAGAAACCAGTAACTAGACAACACCCACACACACCAAACAGTGAGCATCCCACACACTCCTTAAGAGTCGAAAGTAGTCAAATTACAAGGACAGGGAGAGATTGGTTTTCTGTGGTTTCCCAATCTCATTGCACAATGATACCTGATCCTAGGTGAGGACATAGCCACAGCTATCCTTCACGCTCCTAACCAAACCAACAAAAAGCAAACAATCTGAAAAGGACCGTTGTTCATAGGAACTTGTACTTAGTAGAGCGGGCTTGGTCCAACCGGCACACACAAAGGTAGGAAATCCTTCTGACAAACTGCTTTTTAGCCACCACTTAGTCCCGGAGAGCGGCAATATGCATAGATTGACTTTTCCCTTAACAACCTTCCCCCCTGGAAGAGGCAACAGAGCCTATAACGAGGTAAAAACATCACTCTCTCTCTCTCTCTCTCAAAAACCTGTGTAAGATTTTGACGTGAAATCGATTTTTTCACAGATTGACTGGGGTATATCTATACATATTATATTATAAAAGGTAAAAGAAATAATAAGTTAGACTTACTCACAATCAATTTAATTTAACTAATCGGACGACCGGTTTCGCTTTCTATAATATGCAAAGCATCTTCAGGTCACGATACAAAGTTAAAATGATGCCGGTACTCTATTAATTGATGGTTGAAAAAACATTAAATTGATTGTGAGTAAGTCTAACTTATTATTTCTTTTGCCTTTTGAAATGGACTCACACAAGCAACACATTCATGATATTATATTATGTAAATTCTCGTCAATCTAGAATCGTCGCTTTGTCTCGAATCTGAAAATGTAAAACACATAACTCCGCATAAAATTCAAGATAATTTTATCTGTTTTCCAAGATGAAGGTTACTATGGATTACATATGATTCAATATGTTATTGTGACCTACAACTTTTCTTGTAAATGAAAAATGGAACTTTTTTGGACGTAGTACAATATGTTTTTACAAAAATTATCTCGAATTATTTAGTATATTTGTTTAGCTGTATCAGACACGCAAATAATAATGTTAGTTAACAAGTAATATTTATTTAACATAAGATTTTTATTTCCTAGAAATTAAACATCGGCTACTTATCGTAACGAGTTTATAATTTTTTTCATAATAAAAACGCTTATCGGTTTGACCTTTAACTTTTAAATGTTGATCTTCCCACGAGTTTATTCATATTGCAAATACAAATTTGCAGAACGATAGCAACAATAACAGATGTGAAATATTTTTGGAAATGAACACAGCTCTGAAACTGATGTCGACCCGTAACTGGTATCATCATTTAAATATCACGATACTCCTTTTAAAAATGTTTAAGCATAGTTTTTATGACACAGCTGATAATCCCAACGCAATGTCGTAAACCAGCCACGAAGAATCTTCTTCATCACTTCAAGGAATAGGCATCAAGCATGTTCCGTCCTCAGTTAAATTTGGTGTTCATCTAATTCGCCATCGAAGAGAGGTCTCTCGACTTCTTGTTGAGATATTAATAATGTTTCTTCTTCTTCGCGTGCCATATCAGAATTATCCGACGTTGGCGATCACCATTGCGAATGCTTCTCGATCTTCTGCAATATGGAATAATAGTCCTACATTTGATATCTGAGTCCATTCACGAATGTTTTTTAACCAAGAAACTTGTTTTCTTCCTACACCTCTACGGCCCTCTATTTTGCCTTTAAGGATCAGTTGTAATATTTTATATTGACTTTCCCTTACTATATGTCCCAGATAAGACATTTTTCGATGTTTAACAGTCTTTAGCTGTTCTCTATCTTTGTTGACGCTCCTTAGTACTTCTTCATTAGTTTTCCTTGCTGTCCAAGGTATCTTTAGCATTCGTCTATGAACCCACATTTCCAATGCTTCAATTTTGTTTCTGATCGATACTTTTACCAAACATAGCACTTAACCATTATTTGTCTTAGTTCTAAACTGAGATGATTATTGCAAAGAAATGACTTCATTTTCATAAAAGTAGTTTTAGTCATTGCTATTCTACGTTTTATTTCTATGTCTGGATCTAGTTGGTCCTTTATCACAGTTCCCAAATATGTCATTTTGTGAACTTTCTCAACTTGGACTCCGTTTAATTGAAGCTTTGCATCGGGATGTGTGTCACTACTAAACACTAAAACTTTGGTTTTTAGATTAGAATAATTATTAGTTAAATGCGAAGCTACAATAAGTATTTTAATTAACCTATTCAGTCATACTAATTTTGTTTGGATTTGACGAATAAATTAAATACTAAAATTCTGTTTGGAATTTAATTAATAAAAATTCTAACGTCCGCCTTTGGTCACTTTTCAAAAAAGTTGACGTTTTTCAATTCTCTAGTTATTTTTAGTTTACAAAAGTGTTTATAGCTCAATATTTAGTTTCTGTTTCTGCTTAGTTTAGTCAATTTGTTTTTAGTTAGTTGTTCTTAGTTCATATTTAGTTTAATTATTGTTTAACGAGACGTTTAAATTTTTACAAAGACAGAATGGTACGTACTGTAGCCGACAAAGTAGCAGCTGTGTTAATAATTGGTAAATAATAATAATAATGTTTATTGATTTCAATGTACAATAAAAAATTATAATTAGTAGTTCTTTACATACATGTTAATTTTACATTTGTCACTCAAAAACCAAAAAAACATTTACTCATTACCCGTTAGAATCTATTGGTCGAACACAATAATTTCCATGCAGCTGAACGTCTTTTTAATGAGAAGTACCCCGATCGCTCTACATCGAGAGCTTATTTGAGGAAGCTTCTTCGGAAGTTTAAACAAACAGGTAGTGGTCAAGATGTCAAACGATCTGGTCGACCAACAATTAGTGATGACAAAGAAATTGATATAATTTCAGAAATGGTAGGTAACCCTACTTCTTCTACAGCCCAAGTTGCGTCTATCTATGGAATTAGTCAAAAGACAGTACACCGAGTGTTGGTTAAAAAAAATTCTATCCATACAAATTAAAAATTGTACACCAACTTTCAGATGATGACCCCGACCGAAGACTAAAATACTGTGAAAATATGTCCAATAAAATTAACCAACAAACCGATTACATAAAAACAGTTTGTTTTAGTGACAGTAGTTTTTCTCTCACTGAAAATGTTAACACACACAATGTGAGGTATTGGAGTGACAAAAATCCTCACGTCTTTCGTGAAACACATACTAAATTTCAAAAAAAAAACAAATGTTTGGGCAGGTATTTTGGGAAACCACATAGTTGGGCCTGTTTTTCTTAATACTAACTTAACCGGTGAAGTGTAACTGGAGATGTTACAAAATGCAATTGAACCGTTAATACTTGAAATTCTGGAGGATAATCCAGATGAATTCGGCAACTTGGAAATATCGTTTCAACAAGATGGTGCTCCTTTACACCATTATGGTGCAGTAAGACATTACCTAGATGAGGAATATCGTGGTAGATAGATTGGACGACGAGGTACGATAGAATGGCCAGCTCGGTCACTGCACCTCACACCATTAGATTTTTTTCTGTGGGCATACACGAAATCTAAAGTTTACGTTACAACACCCGACAATATTGAAATTTTGAAACTGTTGAAGAATGTAGGATGCATTACTGTCAGGAAGTAGATGGAGCACATTTTGCACTATAAGAACTGGTTGTTAAATATTTATTAATTAAATGAGAAGCTACAATTTTAGTATTTATTTAATTTATTTATCAAAATGAGCTTATAGACTGAATAGATATTTTCATATGACTGAATAGATATTTTCAATACCTTTATATGACTGAATAGATATTTTCAATACCTTTCAAATGAGGTATCATTTGCCTTAAGGTCCCATTTAAAATTATCTGTCATAGTGGCGCTGTAACGTCATCTGTCACTATTACGTCACCTGTTATGACTAGTTGAGAAGTCTACGTCTGTTTACTACCTCCCTCCAAATTTCACTATTATAGCAATAACCATTCAAAAGATACGAGAGGGGAACGGACTTTCGACCATTACTGTAGATAATGTAATATTTAAATATGTGGTAATGTAATATTCTCAACGCAAACAAACCATAGAACCCATTAAAACAGTTAAGTTGTGCATGGGCCATTTTAGTTTTTATATTGTTTAGTTTTGTTGGATATATAACATAACAATTAAGAAATAATTTACGATGAGCAGTTCCCATCTGGGGTCCACTCCCAGAAGAGACAAATGGGAAAAATATAATTAATGCTTTGAATGATCTTGATTTGGTTACATTAAATAATGGTAGTATCACCAGAATTTCTCCTAATCGTGGTGGTTCGGCTGTCCATCTCACAATAATACATCCTTCTTTAGTTCATAGGTATCATGGAAGGCTCTTCCATATATTTGTTGAATTAGAGACAATACCTTCTTTTTTAATAAATTTGTCTATTAAGTGAAAAGATCTTAGAGCAGATTGGAACAAATTCCGAGAAGATATAGACTCCTCTTTTAGTACTCGGCCAGATTGTAATTCATGGACTATTGCAGATAAGGCTGAATTCATATTTTCTACTATTCCTGCCTGTACTTCAAAATCAATGCCAATTAAAACTCACTATAAACCATTGACCCCTAAACCTATTTGGTGGAATGAGGAATTTAAAAGCTGCTCAGTGCAAGAAAGAATGCCTTACACAAATACAAACATCAAGCCAATTACGAAAATTTTTTCATGTGCCAAAACATAGCTGCTAAGACTAAACGTATCTTCAAACAAAAGCAAACACAGAGATGGATTACACTTTTAAATAAATTAAACAAAAACACGCCAATACAATATATTTGGAACACTATTAGGAAGATTAAAAACAAATCCTTTCAGAATGAAAATCCGATCTTAAATAAAGAACTCATTCAAGAAATTTTTGATAAACTAGCACCTCCATATGTTCCTGGTCATCCTCTAAAATACTGTAACAATCTCAAGAAGCCAGTACTTCATACTCAATCGAAAGAATTGCTTAAACCATTTTGTTACAAAGAATTGGAATTAGCATTAAAGCATTCCCGGAATCCCCCCCTGGATTGTTTTACATACAAAATATTGTATAATCTACCAATAATAGCCAAAATATTAATCCTTGATATTTATACTGAGTGGTGGGTGAATAATTGCTTCCGTAATCTTATAGACCCATTTCGTTGTTATCATGAATTACTAAAGCTCGGATTCCGCCTTGGGCATAGTACAATTGATGCGGTTTCTCAGCTGGTTCTGGACATCCAGACTTTGTTTGTCAAAGAATGAGTACTTGTTATGTCCCTTTATTGATTTAAAAGGCGCTTATGATTCCATAAATCTGAATATTCTCCAAGAAAGCATAGTGAATATTGGAATTAACGAGAAAGTATCGGCCAAAATTGTTGATCTATTCGTGAACAGAAAAGTGTATATACGAGATCATAAAAATGCATTATATGGTCCTCGCATTCTCAATAATAGTTTACCACAGGCTTGTTTTGAGTCCTGTTCTTTTAATATCTATACAGCAAACTTGCATGAATTGTTTGATGACACTGTTAATGTTATTTAATACGCTGCTGATGATATTTGTTTTTATGTAACCGACTAGTCATACGAAAAATGCTTAAAAGAATTATGATACATTATGTACTGTATAAAACCTTAGTTTTGTCGGATAGACTTAGGCTTAAGTGTAGCGCCAGAAAAATCAGCTACCCTGTGTTTCACTAGAAACAGATTAAGCTTACCTGATAATATCAGCATTTGTGGCTATACTGTACCTATTGTTGACCATTACAAATATTTGGGTATTGTTTTAGACAAACAATAATTATGGTCTAAACATATCCACTATCTAGAAAGACGATGTAAGGAAGGGGTGAATGCACTTAAAGTTATATCTAAACAAAAATGGGGATCTATTTTTGGGCAATATTGGATCTATATTGGGCAATGGATGGAAATAGATTGTTGGTGTACATTATATGGTTCATCCTCAAATACTAACTTATGTAGACTAGACAGAATACAACTTAAAATCTATCAAAATATGTTTATGGACAATGAAATCATCACCGAATCATGCAATTTTAGACGAAGCACAAGAGCCCTCCTTTATCTATACGTAGACAATATTTAACAAATAAATGGGTAATAAAATACAGGACATATAACGCATTTCTGTTAAACAAAATAGCAGCAATTAATCTTGTGAAGCTAACAAATCCTTATTGGAAAAAAAAAAGAATTCTCCCCGATTTGCCGATGCCTTTCTTATACCAATTTATATAATAAATACAGTGGGTGATTTTAAATACAATTAAAGTCAGAAAACTGCAATATCTCTGACATGTCATGAGGGGCGGGCGTTATAACTTGTTGCAATTAATAATGCAAGGAAGAATACAGTGTAGAAGGAGTCGCGGAAGAAGACGCATCTCCTGGTTAAACAATTTGAGAGCTTGGTTTAACTGCACTTCTGCTGACCTCTTTAGAGCAGCGGTATCGAAGGTGCGAATTGCCATGATGGTTGCCAACCTTCTTAGAGGAGATAGCACATGAAGAAGAAGAAGGATGATGATATTATTAGAGCCACGTAGTAAAATTCATTTTTTTTACAAAAAGGGTATATAATTGAGCTGTATAATATATTAATGCGTTTGTTTCCATTTTATTATCTTGTTAACACTTTATGAAAGTACAATAAATACTCTGGCAACAGTGCCAACATAGCGGGCGTGACAATATGAGGCTCCGACTCAGATGCCATTGTTTGTCAGTACTGTGTAGCCTAGCTTGCAACTCGTGTGCATATTATTTTGTATTCTTGGTGTTTCGAGTTATAAATAAAGAGTTTCCATTGCTTTCTAGTGAAATAATAGTTGTTTACTTTATTGTTTATTTTCTTAATTGTATTTGGATCATAAATATGTTTGTGTAATATACTTTACTTAAAAAGAAAAGATTTGTTTTCAGACACAGCTTTTTCCTGTAAATACTTTTATTATAAATATGTACAACGCACCATTGCGATATGAGCACACCGCACAATAATTTGGTTTGGTGTGCTTATGACGCACCAGTGCATCATGAAAAATAAAATAAAGAAAAACCTTTTACTGTATTTAATACCCTCGTCGCTAAGTGTAACATTGATGTACACTTTGTATTGACAAGTTTCACTCAAAACGCTGGTATATCAAAACACCTATAAGACAAGGGTTCAAATGGTCGCCCAAGCGAAAAATTGTTCAATTTTTTTTAAACAAATTGTAACAATGAATTTTTTGCCCCGACAAGTTTTTTTTTTAATTTTTTTTGGGCTATTCTGAACAAAATAGGTCTCTTGTAATCTTAAGAGGGAGATAAATTATTTATGGCACAAATTTTTGCTGATCATTGTCAGCAAAATTCCAGAATCGCAATAACATCTCAAAACGGTTTCTGGACATTGTTGAGTTTGAAGTAGGAAGTGAGCTAAGCTTGTAACTTTGACCATTCCCATCTAACCAATTAGGCCAATGAACCGCTTTATTTCATTTTGTTATGTTGGAAACAACTCGTGAAGCCGTGACCGTCGACAAGCATCTGCTTAGTAAAGTTTGGGTGGCATATAAATTTGTTTCGTGGACCATATCGTTTATTATGTCATGTGTTAGAAACAGTTGAAAATAGTCTAGGTCACCCATAGCCAACATTCCACTCACAGTTGTGTTCATTCCGGCTTGTCCAGAAAAACTAAATTGTTTATGGTTTCCTACAGGGTCTGTCCATATTAAATTTGATACGTTGCGAGGAATATTGGCGCAAGGAAGGAATAGGGGGTTATTGACTGGAGGATTTTTGGGACAAGGCTTATTGAATGGAACAATATTAGTCTATGCATTAATTGGAGGGGTATAGAATGGAGAACCATTGACTGCGGCACCATTTTTTAGACAATGTTTTTTTCGGGGACGTTTTGTTGGTGGCACAGTAGCATCTTTATTGCTTGTAGAGCCGTGAGAGTTCGAACTTTCTCCATCAGTGGAAGCGTGATCAAGGTACGAAAAATTGGATACCTCGGCCATATTCTGAGAGGAAAAAAATACGCAATCCCTCAACTAATCATCCAGGGAAAGATTGAAGGCAAGAGAGGAGTAGGTCGCAAACAAAGGCTACGGAACATAAAGAACTGGACAGGCATAAATAACACTGGCGATCTTTTGCATGCCGCAAAAGACAGACGTCTGGCCTTAAGATAATTCGCCAACGCACTATAGATGCACAACACTATAAGAAGAAGGAAGCGTCATAATGTGTTTCCGCATCAGAGTCGTCCATGTCTTAATCGCTCTTGTCCAAGTTATCCAAAAACTCATTATCCTCGGAGTTCTCGAAGAAATGAGCTAACTCTTCTTATAATTCAGCTTCTGTTAATTATCGGCGAGTCATAATTCACGTGTTACAAGAATCTGGGACAAATAATAAACTAAAGCAAGTGTTCTTTCTTAACAAAATAATGTAATTTTGCCGCACGGCGAAATAATTTAAAATATTATTGGCAGCGAGAGTATTAACTATGTCTATTTTTCACAACGGGGAAGTTTTCTAGTTATTATTAACAAAAAAACATGATAGGTTATTTGGAATGACCTTCAAAAACACTTAGCTTTTACTAAATTGAATTCTCCCATTCATCATTTATATATGATTTCATAGATTGTTATTTCAGATTTTGATCTTTGTGTCTTTTGCAAAGATCTCTTAGACTTTCTTCTTGTAGCAAATACACTTTAAATACTTATGCTTGTGTGAAACTCCAGTATATACTACGTGCCTTTAGAATTTTTCGTTTACTTTTAAAACTCTAAAAATTGTAGTCTATTGTCGATCTCCATCCTCGAGCACTGCATTTTGTATTTATGAATACCTATCTTCATGTCTAAAGAGCGTGCTCGTGATTTTTAATTCGGTATGTTGCCGATTCTAGCATTTAAGTCATCTCCTATAATGACATGGTTTTATTACAAGTATTGTGTTTTTTAAAGTGATTTGTGTAGATTATTTCTTTCCTTTTACCTTTCTCTGGATTATAAACACCAAAAAAATTTATAAAATATTTAATAATAATATAAAAATGATGAAATAGATTCATCGAAAAGATTATTCACATTAATAAGATAAAAAATATTTCTCCACGCATATTAGACGTGCTTGTGCCTTAAAATAAATTGTTATCTTTGAATTTTTCATAAAGATTGCAATTGTCTGGTACGACAAAGTAATCAAGTATTGGGTATAACGACTCTTTCTTATGTTTATCTTTAATGTTAAACTAAGATATATTGAAATATAAAATAAAATATTTAATTTTCGCTTGTTGACATTGATTTATGGCGGCCCACAGCATAGAAGCGGAGGTAGGAATTTTCATAACATCGGAAATAGAGAAATATGTCCTAACTTTGTTCCAATATGGGACATAATAATGCTCTTACAGCTATAAGACTCTTCATTTAATGTTAATCTGGTACAAATATATGCCTCTACTGCAGAAATAAAGTATTACAACAAAGTAGAAATTATTTATAAGCTTATCATAACATTAATAAGCTTTAAATCCAACGAAATTGCATACATAATGGGTGATTTTAGTGCCAAAATTGGTAAAAGGCGTAGATCAGATCTCGTAGAAGAATGTGGCCTGGGAGAAAGCAATGAACGAGGGACAGGCTGTTTGATTTTTGTCAAGAACACAATAAGGCAGTATGAAACACATGTTATAAGTTATATCAACGCAGGCTTGGAGAGTTCCTGGAAAAATCCTTCTTCTTCTTCTTCTTCTTTTTATGTAAATCTGACTGTCTATTTTTTAATATCCCTCCAGTAAGTTGTCGTTCCATCGTTCTCGTGGTCTTCCTACTGGGAACCGTCTCTTGCCGTTTTTACTACTCTATTTGTTGTCGTTCTGTTCATATGATCGTTTCATTCTACTCTTCGATTTCTTACCCAGCCCTTGATGTCCTCCACCTTGCATCTACGTCGTATATCTGTACTTCTAGCTCTGTCCCATAGGGTTTTACCATTAATTTTTAAGTTTTTTCATCTCTGCTGTTTCTATCATCCATTTATCCTCTCTGTGTCAGGTAGTGTTTCCGCCGCGTATGTCATTATTCGTTTAATGACCGTTTTGAAAATTCTGCTTTTCATTTCTTTACCGATATTTACCTGCGGCTCGTTTTGCTATATTCAGCTGATGTTCCACTTCTCTTTCGAGCTTTCCGTAGCTAGAGAATGTGATGCCTAGATATTTAAACTCCATCACTTGTTCTATTATCTGACCTTCCAGCTCCAATTTACATCTTAGTAAATTTGCTGTTGTAACCATGCATTTTGTCTTTTTTGGGGAAATTAACATATTAAATTTTCTGGCGGTTATATTAAATTCGTGCGGCATACATTGAAAATCATCTTTACTTTGAGAAAGTAGTATTGCGTTGTCTGCGTAGCAGATTATTTTAAGTTATTTTTTTCCCATTTGGTATCCTTTTTTAATTCTTACTTTTTTTGTATTATTTCATCCATAATCAAGTTGAACAAGAGAGAACACAGTGAATCTCCCTGTCTTATCCCGTTGTCAGCTTCAATAGGATCAATTAGTTCTTCTTCATCTTTTACTTTTATTGTTTTGTTTTGGCAGATATGGCAGATATCGTTTTGATTACTACTAGAGGTATTTCTCATTCGTACAATAAGTGGATAACGTCCTTTAATTTTACTCGGTCAAAAGTGTTCTTAAGGCCCACTAAACATATATATGCCAGTTTACTGTATTCTAATGATTTCTCTTGCACTTGCCTCATTATAAAACCTTGTTGTTCTGCTAGTGTTATAATTTCATTCAGTTTATTTGTTATCACTTTGGTTGTTAATTTTAGTACTGTATTTAATAAATAATTCATCTATAATTTTTCAGGTCTGATTTGTCTCCCTGTTTGAAGAGAGGCATTAAGATGCTTGATCTCCGTTCTTTAGGCATTCTGTTTTGTTCTATTATATTTTGGATTAGTTTTAATAGTCGTAATGCTTCCTTTACTCCTTCCTCTTCAATATTTATTTCTTCGTTTTTTGTCACATCTGGTCTTAATGGGAACAATCGAACACACATAATGAGAAGAGATTAGGAATTTTGTCAGTACTTGTTTATTTTGGAGGGTAGAAAGTCATAATCATGAAACCATAAGAGTCGCAACCTTTTGGTCGCTTTGAGTTTGGTCTGGAGTTTGAGTCGATTGGAGGCGAATTGAAATTTTTTAGAATATTTGCACAATTAAAAGTTCTCTTGTGAAGAGGAAAACAACCCCTTTTAAGGATGTCTCTATTTTCTATCAACATTCGAAAATCTACGTAGATGTGAGATAACTGTGATTCGAAGACGGTAAGGAGATCATCTACGTCACCACACTGTTGCTGAAAACGAAGAGGAATTGAAAATAACTCACTTTGATTTGTTGGTCCAACCATTTTAAGTGATACACTACTAGCATAGGGAGCAGAGTGTCATATGACACCACAATTTCGTGGTTATGTTCTCCTCCTTCCCTACAGCATGATGAAAAAAGTAATAGGAGTCACTAGAATGATATTGTGATTGAGACTAAGACATGTGGTCCAGATCAATATATCCTTAAGTGACATTAGAGTACATGTTCAAAGAAGTTTTCGACTACAGTTTAGGTTCCAGATTTAAAACTTTTTAATATCAATCAATCTTTGGATCCCAAAGTTTACCTGGTGAGTCCTTAAACAGGCTAGTCAGGACAAATATATCATCGGAATCTCTCTCAAAAGTTGGAGCAAAATGATCTTTACACATTTTTTCTTCGGTAGGCAGTAGAGATTTAAAATTTAAAAGAGAGTTAAAATATACCTCAATTTCTCTAGTCGTGGGATTCCAAATTATATCAGATATTACAATGAGCCAATTATTATACAATATCAATATATTATACAAGATCTTATACAAGATAAGAAAGTTACAATATCTCGGCCACGTTATGAGAGGGGATAAATATGTGTTGCTACAAACCATAATGCAGGGAAAACGAAGTATTGGAAGAAGACGCATCCCCTGGCTCAATAATCTGAGAAAGTGGTATAATTGCAGTTCCGTCGACTTGTTCAGAGCTGCAATCTCAAAAATGAAAATAGCTGTGATGATTACCAACCTCCTTCGAGGAGGCGGTACCTAAAGAAGAAGAAGAATTATTATACCTGAAGAAGAGACTGGTCGCTGGCTAGAGAAGATCCAGTTTTATAAAAAATAGGCATATAACGATTTAGGCCAATTTGACCTACCAAATGACCTCCCAAAATACAGATGAGATGATTCTTAAACATTTTAAAAGTGTAGGATCGATTAACTTTGTGATTAAAGAGATTTGAAGACAATAGTCAAGTGAATCACTTGGGAGTATATTGCATATAACTTTTACCGCCAAACATGAGAGCGAAATTGAAAATTTGCGAATTGTTTATTTAATATCACACAACAGTTTGAATTGATGCGAGAATACACTTTGCTGTTGTCTTCTTTAAGAAAGGTCGATGATAATGTAATAGCTGATCCTATACAATCGAAGGCGTTTCAGAATTTAAAGAGTGTTCTGTCATAGATGAAGAGCTGGTATTACCAAAGTGAAGAAATGTGTGGTGCTTCTTGCCACAGTTTTGATACTTACCGTATATGTAATCTTTATGTATATGGTCGCTATGCACAAAGTTTAGACAGAGTTATAAGACGTTTCACAAGCAATCAATAGATCGAACCCATCCTGAGAGACATGCGCGCTCCTTAGAAAATGATGTGTAGGTGTTACAATTCATTGGGGTGAGGGGAATTGATCCTAGTAGATCAGGAACCACTCCACCTCGCCCTAGTGCTCCAGACCATCCTCTACCCCCCGATAGCACGCTGATGTGCTATATAGGCTAAAAATTGGCAAAGAGTACTGAGTACAAGGACTACCACATGAAATCCGTCTAAATCTATTGATCTTCTTGGTGTTTATCTTCTTGAGGTTTGAACTTTATGGATTTTTCAGATAGAAATACGTGGTTAATTTATCATCTTATTATGTGTAACATTAATTGTTTAAACATTTGCTATGATTTGTTGCTTTGGTATTCTGTGTTTTCACCTATGGAAAACATCATACCCTTTCGATTCTTGCAGGATCTGGTTTGGGTGATTTTCAAACTAAGCGATTTTTTTCCTGGCTTTTTCTTCCGTTTTCTCCACTACTCTTATTGCTTTCAGATCTCTGAATAGGAAGCGTTCAGCTACGTATCTGGACACTTTCGCTATTTCTCTTAAGCATTTGTTGTTAGCTGCTTTTATATTCTTACTGTTTGTTTCGAACGTATGTCCCCATGCTAGCGATTCGTATGTGATTATAGGTAGTGTATGATGCTATTTACTAGTCTGATCTTTGTTTTTGTTGTTATTTTGCTTTTTCTTTCTGTGAGTTCTCTGATGGTCGCTCTTGCTGCTTCGGTCTTTTGGATTGTTGCGTTTACATGTTGTGTAAACGTTAGGCCTCTATCCAATGTGGCTCGTAGATAGTTGGCTTCGTTTTTCCATTCGAAAGGTCTATCTTGTACTACTAGTTGTTCTTCTGGGTTATCCCTTCTCTTTTTGAAGATAACCTCTTGGGTTTGGATTTATTGCTATTTTCCATTGAATACAACAGTCTTTTATTGTATCCATTGCCGTCTGTAGGTTTCTCACGGTTTCTTCCAGGTTTCTACATTTTGCTGCTATAGCAGTCTCGTCTGCATATATGCTGAGTAGAGTTCCGAGTGTTCTTAGAATGTCAGCTGTGCATATGCTGTGGGACTCTGGCCCTATTGCCCCCTGTGGTATTCTGGCCTCTGGGGCACTGTGTTCGGACATAACTTATCCTATTCGAACCCCAAACCTCCGATCGCCAAAATGAGGTGACTAGTCTTGTCATGGCTCCTTTTTATCCATATTCTCTCATTTTATATACTAGCCCTTGATATCATACTCTGTCAAAAAGGCTTTGCTTACATCCAGTATATTGTTTATCATTGAGTCCAGCTGCAATGTATTCAGTTAGTCGGAGTACTTGATATTGACTGGAGTGCTGTGCTCTGAACCCAAATTGTGCTTCAGAAAATTATCCCAAGCTGGTCTGTCTCTGTTTGGAGTCTTTTTTGTGTTACTCTTTCTATTTTGCTGACTGTTAGAACAAAGCTTAATGGCCTGTAATTTTGCGGGAAAATACTGTTCTTCCCTGGTTTGTGAATCATTATCATATAAGCTTCTTTTTATCGATTTTTGAAGAGCCCGTATCTCAGTATTGCATTTGTAATATTTGTTAAATAACCTATGGCTTTGATTAGGAGGTACTCTAGAGCCCTGTTTGTTATTTCCTCCAGTCCAGGTGCTTTTTTTGGCGAGCTTTTCTGATTAACTAACTTTCCCTTGGATATTTTGGGGTAATTATGCCTTCTTGCTCTTCGGGCATTTCTGCTTGTGGTTCTTCCACTTCTTCGATAGTCAATATCTCTATCTGGGTTATAATTTAATGTACACTTTCTCTAGTGAATTCTCCTCATCAATTCTGTTTTTTCTTCCACGGAGTACACGATTCCGTTTTCACCGTGAAGGGGTGGAATTGGTTTTAATATGGGTTTTAATAATATTTAATATTGGGCTTAATATTTTTTGTAGCCTCCATATTTCTTTTATGTTCTGTCCTCGTTCTTCCAGATCTTTTACGTGCTCATCCCATTTTTGGCTTCTGTGTTATATTAGTGCCTGTTGGACTTGTCGATTTAGTCGGTTTGTCTTCCTGGATTCCCATTGTTCCGGCTCTTTGTCTGGATCTGTTCTTTTCTGTTAGCAATTTAAACCTATCAAGGTTTATTTCCCTAAACCTACTCCTATGGATAGTATGTCCTTTTTCTCTGGTACTGTTTCTTAGAGCTTATTTTAAAATATTTTTAAACTTTTAACACTTTTTCTTCTAGATCTTGTGGAGTTTCCATTGTTGAGCTGGTTTCAATTCCTTCGCTCACCAATTTCTTAAAGTTTGTCCAATTTGTTTTCTTCTTTTTCCTTGTTTTTTGGGCGTTCCACTTTTTTTGTTCCTATTTGTAAGAGTACGGGCGTTTGGTTTCCTGTTCTTTTGTCTAACGATTGAATTTCTGTTTGTAGTGCTAGATGTTTGGTCACTACTAAGTTCAGATAACTAGGTGGGATGTCTCCGCCCCTGTAGTGTGTTGGTTCGATGGGTCCAATCACCATGGCATCTTCGCTATTTTCAATATCATCATCATCATCATCATCCAGCCCTTTGCGTCCACTGCTGGACATAGGCCTCCCTCATGTTTGTCCATTGTGCTCTAACATGAGCACTTATCATCCAATTTCTTGACATTTTCTTGAGATCGTCAGTCCAACGAGTAGGGGGTCTTCCTCTACTTCTTCTGTCTAACCTCTGCCTCCACTTAAGCAATGTCTTAGTCCACTGATTCGGACGACGTGTCCGTCCCAGTTCCATTTCAGTGTGGCGATTCGGGAAAGTACATCGGTAACTCCTGTTCTTCGTCTTAAGTCTTCATTTCTAACTCGGTCACGAAGCGATATACTCAGCATTCTATTTTCCATTTTCCTTTGAGCTATTTGAAGCGTTTTAGAAGTTTTAGCTGTCAATGTCAAAGTTTCGGCACCATAGGTCATCACAGGCAACACACATTGGTCAAATGTTTTACGTTTCAAAGAAATTGGTATATCGCTTTTAAAGATGTCTTTGAGTTTTCCATAGGCTGGAGGATCTTTATTTCGTGTCCAAAATATACAGTGCTAGTCAAAAGTCCGTCCCCCCCCCCCTCGTATCTTTTGAACGGTTATTGTTATAATAGTGAAATTTGGAGGGAGGTAATAAACAGACGTAGGCTTCTCAACTAGTCATAACAGGTGACGTAATAGTGACAGATGACGTTACAGCGCCACTGTGACAGATAATTTTAAATGGGACCTTATGGCAAGTGATACCTCGTTTGAAAGGTATTGAAAATACCTATTCAGTCATAATAATTTTGTTTG
Source organism: Diabrotica undecimpunctata (assembly GCF_040954645.1). Lineage (NCBI taxonomy): Eukaryota > Metazoa > Arthropoda > Insecta > Coleoptera > Chrysomelidae > Diabrotica > Diabrotica undecimpunctata. The sequence goes on from NC_092808.1 coordinate 32,800,902, forward strand.
AGTTTGAGCTCATTTTGATGAATAAATTAAATAAATACTAAAATTGTAGCTTCTCATTTAATTGATAAATATTTAACAACCAGTTCTTATAGTCAGTATTCAAAATGTGCTCCATCTACTTCCTGACAGTAATGCATCCTATTTCTTAACTCTTGCCGTACTCGTTCAAATGTGTCGGGGGAAATTGCCCTACATTCTTCAACAATTCGTTGTTTCAAAATGTCAATATTGTCGGTTGCTGTAGCGTAAACTTTAGATTTCAAGTATCTGCACAGAAAAAAATCTAATGGTGTGAGGTCCAGTGACCGAGCTGGCCATTCTATCGTACCTCGTCGTCCAATCCATCTACCACGATATTCCTCATCTAGGTAACGTCTTACTGCACCATAATGGTGTGCAGGGGCACCATCTTGTTGAAACGTTATTTCCAAGTTGCCGAATTCATCTGGATTATCCTCCAGAATTTCAAGTATTAATGGTTAAATTGCATTTTGTAACATCTCCAGATACACTTCACCGGTTACGTTAGTATTGAGAAAAACAGGCCCAACTATGTGGTTTCCCAAAATACCTGGCCAAACATTTATTTTTTTTGGAAATTGAGTATGTGTTTCACGAAAGACGTGAGGATTTGTGTCACTCCAATACCTCACATTGTGTGTGTTAACATTTCCATTAAGAGAAAAAGTACTTTCGTCACTAAAACAAATTGTTTTTATGTAATTGGGCTGTTGGTTAATTTTATTGGACATATTTTCACAGAATTCTAGCCTTCGGTTGAGGTCATCATCTGAAAGTTGGTGCACAATTTTAAATTTGTATGGATGAAATTTTTTTTCAGCCAACACTCGGTGTACTGTCTTTTGACTGATTCCATAGATAGATGCAACTTGGGCTGTAGAAGAAGTAGGGTTCACTACCATTTCTGAAATTATGTTAATTTTTTTGTCGTCACTAATTGTTGGTCGACCAGATCGTTTGACATCTCGAACACTACCTGTTTGTTTAAACTTTCGAAGAAGCTTCCTTAAATAAGCTCTCGATGTAGGGCGATTGGGTTCCTCTCATTAAAAAGACGTTCCGCTGCATGGAAATTATTTCCATATTCACCAATTATTAACACAGCTGCTACTTTGTCGGCTATAGTACGTACCATTCTGCCTTTGTAAAAATTTAAACGTCTCGTTAAACAATATTTAAACTAAATATTAACTAAGAACAACTAACTAAAAACAACTTGACTAAACTTGAATTGACTAAACTAGGCAGAAACAGAAACTAAATATTCAGGTATAAACGCGTTTACAAACTAAAAGTAACTAGAGAATTGACTAAACTAAGTAGAAACAGAAACTAAATATTGAGCTATAAACGCTTTTGCAAACTAAAAACAACTAGAGAATTGACAAACGTCAAATTTTTTGACAAATAACCAAAGGCGGACGTTAGAATTTTTATTAATTAAATGTCAAACCAGAATTTTAATGTTTATTTTCTTTATTTATTCGTCAAAATCATCTTAAATCCAAACAAAATTAGAATGATTGAATAGGTATATTAAAATAATTGTAGTTTCGCATGTACAAACAATTAGAGAATTGAAAAATGTCAATTTTTTGACAAGTAACCAGTGGCGGAGGTTTTAATATTTATTAATTAAATGCGAAACTACAATTTTAGTATTTATTTAATTTATTCATCAAAATGAGCTTAAACTTAAATAAAATTAGTATGCTTAAATAGGTATTATCAATACCGTTTAAACGAGGTATCACTTGCCATAAGGTGCTATTTAAAATTATCTGTCACAGTGGCGCTATAACGTCATCTGTCACTATTACGTCACTTGTTATGACTAGTTAAGAAGCCTACGTATGTTTATTACCTCCCTCCAAATTTCACTATTATAAGTAAAACCGTTCAAAAGATACGAGGGGGGGAACGGACTTTTGACTAGCACTGTATATATTTTTCCACCAGCTCTACTTCGTTGTCTCCAATATTGATATTTCCGCTAGGTACTAGATTTGTCATGAATTTTGTTTTGGAGATGTTTATTTTAAGACCCACACTGGCACACACTAACTGAAGTTCATGTAGCATTCTACATATCTCCTTGAGGTTGTCCGAGAACAAAACTATGTCGTCTGCGAATTTCAAATTTGTTTTAATCTTCTACCGTCAATGTTCAGGCCTTCTCTTCCCAGTTAAGTTTTTTACAAGCATATTCTAGTACTGTGGTAAACAGTTTAGGCGATAAGGTATCACCCTGTCAGACTCTTCTGCCAATTGAGATATGATCCGTGTTTTTATGTAGTAGCGATATAGTTGCGTTCTTGAATGTATTATAAATTAACCTTGTATATCGATAGTCAATGCGGCGTGCTTGTAGTGCTTCCAGGATTTTGTCAAATTCTACCGTGTCAAAGGCTTTATGGACATCTACAAAAGCCAGAACGCGTGGTCGATTGTATTCGATAGTCTTTTCTATTACCGTTTTAATGCTCTGTAGGTGATCATTTATTTCAAATCCGGTACGAAATCCCGCTTGCTCTATTGGCTGGTAGAAATAAAGGTTTTTCTCAAGACGATTCGTTACTATTGTTGTAAGGAGTTTATATGAATGACTAAGAAGACTTATAGGTCTGTAGTTTTCTAATAGTTATATATTTTCAATATAGCTCTCTATCTCTATCATTTCAATTTGGTGATTCAGTTCAATGGTTCGTTGAATTCATTCGCGCGTTTTAAGTAAAGAATTATGATTAGCTTAGAATTTTTGCGAGCTCTGACATAACCGACATTGAATTAAAGTAGAAACAAGTGATTTTGAAGTCTTTACGAAACTACTGTTACAATAAGGATGTTTCGCATTATAAGATCCATTTTTTTTACAAACTCTGCCCCTTTTTTTATAAAATCCAATAGTTCATTAAATATGTAAGTAATTAAAGATAGTTTTAAGATATTAAATATCTTTAAAATTTTATCATTTTTTTTTTCAACTAAGAAAGCAACAAAGATATCCACATATAAATTTGTTGATATGTACCAGGCAGTTCTTGATCGTTGTTATTCGTAAAAATTTATCAGAATCACCATCCGGTCAATTCAGATATTTCTATTTATGAGAATTATTTACAGTTTGTGGGTAAGTGCTATTTTTTAAGACAAAAGAAAATAGCAACCGCAAACCCTGATTAGTTTATTTATTATATACGTAAGTAGCTTTTTCATTATTAATCGTGTACTAATGGGTAATATTGATTGATTGTTTCGATGTTTTTCTTTATGTTCTGTGATGATCTAGATATCCCATTAACTTAATACCTCGTGATATCCGAAATTAGTGATAACTAATGTAAGTCAATTTATATTTTATTAAAAAATAATTTATAACAGGTTTAAAGAGAAAATTATAAAGACTGGAAATTTAAAAGACATTTTTTTCAAATTTATTATACGAATTTTCAATTTTATGATGTGTAAAAAAGCAATCATTATCTGTATCGATCTTCAAATACTATATCGTCAGCCTAATGAGAAAACCTTGTACATATATCCAAAAAGATAAATATTTTAGGAGAATAAAAAAAACTTTTTCCTAAAAAATTTTACAGGGATAATTATAAAATTAAAAGATAGTTTTCTCTTAAATCGTTAGACAATGATATCTGCACAAAATGGTTTTTTAAGTTTTATATAATATATATGTTTTATATAATGTATATGTATATATAAGCGGATATGTGACAATTTCACTTCATTTTAACCCTTAACTGATATCGTCATTTTTGTACTCGTAACTGGTATCGTCGTGTCAATTCTGACCTGACATTTTATTCAAGTATAAAAAAATAACTAAATCAAATTGAAGTTTTTATATATTTATTATTATATCATTATGAAAGAATATTTTGTATATAAAGAATTGACTGCAAAAGTTTAACATATATACATGTATTATGTAAAAATAAAAAAGCAGTATATCGTCGTCTTAGAAGCCAATAAGTTTAACACACAATACCTAGTACAAACTAGAGAAATCGACGATTAAAGATTTTCGCGTGCTGGAAACCGAACATTTTTAATTATAACAAGTTAATTTTTTTCTATAGAGAGTTAAAACTTACAACATACTTTGTTTATGGTCAAACTTATCATATAATAATGTTCATAATGACATTGTTAATTCAATGTGAGAGTTTAGTATTTAGTATTATTGACCACCGACATTATTATAGGCGGGATTTGTTTTGGATTGGACATTTTCCATAGGAAGCTATTTTTTGCTGGAATCACTTCAGGATGTGCCCAATATCGATAATCATGATATGCACCAGTCGCAAACCCTGTGCTAAATTTTTTATTTAACAAAATCTGAAAAAAATTGAAAATTTCTCATTTTTTTGCTCCTATTTTCGTTGATAATTCGGAAAATATTGATCCTAGAGAAAAAATTATAACAAGTTAAAAGTTTCGTTATTCAATTTTACACAATATTTTGTTAGCTAGAAATTGAAAATTTAATGTTTATTGTTGAAAAAACAGCAATAATTGGAAAAAAAGTACAAAAAAATTAAGTTAATCCTTTAAATGTTTTCGACTTTCTAAACTTGACCTACAAGCTCCATATTCCGCCTAGATAAACCTTTTAATATGTTTAAAACGTGTGCTAAATTTTGTTAAGATCGGTCGGATAGGTTTTGCATAATAATTTTGCAACCCTTCTTCTTCTTCTTTTGGCATCATAACCCTGGATGGGTCTTTGCCTGTCTGGCTATGTCCTTCCATTCAGATCTCTCTTGTGCCCTTCTTCTCCATTGTCTTATGTTCATTGTTTTCAGGTCGTCTTCCACGTCATCCAACCATCTCGTTTTGGGCCTTCCTTTTTTTCGCCTTCCTATGGGCTTCCATTGTAACATTTTCTTTGTTGTTTTTGCATCGTTTTGTCTCTGCACATGTCCCAGCCATGACAGTCTTTGACTTTTCACAAATCTTACAATGTCATAACCTTCATTTAACTCATTAACCTCGTCGTTTCTCCTGATTCTCCATGTGCCATCTTCCTCTTGTACCGGGCCATATACTTTCCTCAGTATTTTTCTCTCGAATGTCCTGAGTTGGGCTTCATCTTTTTTCGTCATTACCCAAGTTTCACATCCATAGGTTACTACGGGTCTAATCAGTGTTCTGTAGATAGTCATTTTGGCTCTTTTGTCTAATAATTTCGATGTCATCAATCTTTTATTAGCATAGTATGTACGATTCCCGCTGGAAATACGTGCAATAATTTCGCTACTTACGGAGTTCTTCTGATTGATTTCTGTGCCGAGATATGTAAAGGCATCCACTCGTTCGATAGTATAGTTGTCCATTGTGATATTATTTTCATTGTCAGTTATTCTTTTGACTGTCATATACTTCGTTTTTGCTTCGTTTATTTTGAGACCTCTTTTTCTTGCTTCAGGATCAATTTGTTTGAACACTTCCATTAGTCGTGGCTTATTCCTACTAATGATGGCTACATCGTCTGCATATGCAGTAATTTGTACTGATTTGGTGTTTATATGGCCGGTTATATTGGTTTTTCTGATGACTGCCTCAAGAACTAGGTTGAATAGCATGGTTGATAGGGCATCTCCCTGTCTTACTCCCATGTTGATGTTAAACAAGGGAGTCAGTTCTCCATCTACTCTGACTGCGGCTTTTGAACCCTGCAATGTCATTTTTATGAGGCTGATGTATTTCTTAGGTATACCTAGATTACAAAGGTCTTCCAGCATTTTGTCTCTTTTCACACTATCAAAAGCTTGTTTAAAGTCTATATACACATTATATAGGTCTATGTCGTATTTGTAAGCTTTTTCTTGTATCGTTCTTAGTATGAATATGTTATCTGTAGTGGCTCTATTTGGTCTGAATCCATTTTGATAATCACCAATTATATTTTCGGAGTATTCTAATAATCTATTGTAGATTATACCATAAAGAATTTTGTATATTACATTTAGCAATGTAATTGGCCTATAATTCTGGCATTCCCTCTTATCTCCTTTTTTATATATTGGCTGTATGAGGCCAACTGTCCATTCCTCTGGAATTTGCTCCTTCGACCATATTAATGTTATTAGGTAATGGATTCTTTCCAATTTTGCAACCCAGCCTACTGAAAAAAAATCGAAAAATTTTCAAATTTATAGTAGGCCCTAAATAAGGCCCTCAGATAGTTGCAAATTTTTTTACACATAAAAGAAGGCTCAAACTTTCAAACGCTTTTTGTAAAATTCAAATCGGTTCACTAGGAGAGCCTAGAAATTTTTTTTAAAGTTTTAAGCATTTTTTTAGGCTTATAAACAAATTGAATAACTTTACGAGCTTTAAACATATCAATTTCAAAATTTATACACTAAAAGAACATTAAAAGACGCTTCTTTAAAAAAAAGATACATTCAGCTTACTGGTTGCCGAGATATTAAAGGTCAAAGTTGGCATACATTTGCCGTGTAACCATAAGTGATAGAGGGCTCGTTTTTAAACAAATACCCTCGTCTTGTCAAGTACTTTTTATATGAAAAGTTTTACGTAATGCGCTTTATGGCAACATCCATAAAAAAGACAAATAAAAAACCGTTTTCGCGTAAAATGTCGCTCGGAATGCATGAGAGGTGGTGGTGGGGGACATTCACTCAAAATGTGAATCGGCGAGTTCAAAATCAGCTAAACCTCGGCTATAATTGCATTACCTCGGCTTCTTGTTAACCAATTTTTCTCTTTTTTTTGAGTCGATGTCTCGGACGACAAGGATTTCAAATATCATATTTTCAAATACCATTTTTAATTGCAAAATTGGGAAATTTGCAATAAACAATTGTATGTTAAACAAGTAATTGCATTTTTTCTTCATGCATTTTTTTGAGCTTGCAATTTATACATTGAAGTAAATTGTTACTTTTAGTAAACAAATATGTATTTATAAATTGTTAATAAATAATTTAAATTGTTAAAACAAAGGCGAACGCAAAAAAAATTTTTTTTTTTTTCATAAATAAACTTTATTTTGACTCAATCTTCAATAATTTTTTTTAAAGTATTTTTCTTTTTTTGGAAGGACAAGAATCTTCAGGTCTGACCTTGACCTTCAATATCTCGGCAACCAGTAAGCCGAATGTATCGTTTTTTTTAAAGAAACGTCTTTTAATGTTCTTTAAGTGTAAAAATTTTGAAATTGATATGTTTAAAGCTCGTAAAGTTATTCAATTTGTTTATAAGCCTAAAAAATGTTTAAAACTTTAAAAAAATTTCTAGGCTCTCCTAGTGAACCGATTTGAAGTTTACAAAAAGCGTTTGAAAGGTTTACAAAAAAATTTGAAACTATCTGAGGGCCTTATTTAGGGCCTACTATAAATTTGAAAATTTGCGATTTTTTTCCAGTAGGCTGGATTGCAAAATTATTATGCAAAACCTATCCAACCGATCTTAACAAAATTTAGCATACGTTTTAAACATATTAAAAAGTTTTTCTAGGCGGAATATGGAGCTTGTAAGTCAAGTTTAGAAAGTCGAAAACATTTAAAGGATTAACTTCATTTTTTTGTACTTTTTTTCCAATTATTGCTATTTTTCAACAATAAACATTAAATTTTTAATTTCTAGCTAACGAAATATTGTGTAAAATTGAATGACGAAACTTTTAACTTCTTATAATTGTTTCTCTAGGATCAATATTTTCCGAATTATAAACGAAAATAAGAGCAAAAACATGAGAAATTTTCAATTGTTTTCAGATTTTGTTAAATAAAAAATTTAGCACAGGGTTTGCGACAAGCGCATATCGTGATTATCGATATTGGGCACATCCTGAAGGGATTCCAGCAAAAAAATAGCTTCCTATGGAAAATGTCCATTATTGTCTGAATTTCTACAGATCCCGCCTAGTCTATTAATGTAATTGGTTACTCCACTATTCGACTATACCGCATAGGTCTTTTGGCCACTACAGAAATGAACGACACGTAAAAATTGGGAATGTAGCAAACATGGTGATAATTTTTTGTTAGTGAAAATCGAGTATGTTTTTAAATCAAGTTTATTTTGATATAACTAAATTTAAAAAAAAACTAAAATTAAATCTAAGTATAGTAATTAGGTATTTTGATATAACTAAATTTAAAAAAAACTAAAATTAAATCTAAGTATAGTAACTAGGTATAACATTTCTCGTCTTCTGAATTACTGTCTGTGGGAGGTTCCTGACCTTCTTCCAAGCTGTTGAAGAATGCATGGTAAGCAGAAGGTATGCTGCCTTGCACGCATAACTGTTTCAGGTCCTTCAACTTTGAGGAATCAATCTTCAATTTTCTACTGTAGAGTTTAGCTACATCGTGTTGGTTGTTTCACCGGCGTCGATGTATTCTTAGTGATTGAAAAGTTTCCTGGCTGAGTTGTTTTTTAAAGAATATTACTTATGGATCAGATTTTCGATACTGGAACCATTTTACATGGAGCCAGTCCATGGTTACATCCTCAGCCTTAGTCTTATTAGTTATAACTTTTGTAGAGTATGATTTAAAATCTAAAAAATCGGTATGATGTAGTTCCGTTACTTTGTAGTAAGGCTGCGATAGTTTTGCCGTGCGAGCAACAGTGTACCATCCCTCCGGAGTGAATACATCGATTTTTCGACCTCTCGATTCTATCGCAGAGTGAACGCTGTCACACTCCATCTCTGAATGACCTGGCTCCATGAATTTTTGATTGATGACCTCAATAGGCAAATCCCTTACAGCACGGAGAAACATCGCAGAAACGATCGAGGATCTATTTTGACTAGTGGCGGTATCAGAGTAGAAGGTTATCTCCTTAACTTCCTGCTTTAATTCTGAAACAAGTTTCCATAGACATGTGGCAGTCTCCGAAGATCCTTTCGCACCTTCTCCTTCATGCTACATATAATTGGTTGCTTCAGAAGTTCCGAGGTTATAGATGTTAATTAAAGGTTAATTATAGGTTAATTAAATGTCTTTAATTTTCTTTTATAATATAACTGACCGATTTGTAGACTGGGAGATAGTAGAATTTTTTCCATATCCATTGTAAAAGAAATGAAGCTATGGTCAGTCTTTGCTCTTGTTTTGTCTTGTTCCTTGTGAAGTCTGGCTTCATCTTTTCTTGTTAGGTGTATATTGTATTCATCTACAATTTTATCTTTATCATTTGGGAGCATATTTTTCACCTGTGTACAGTAATCGCATTGGTCTAATTCATCAAGTTTAATTACTTTAGGAATTATCGGGATATCTCTGGAAAGCCTCGTTAGAGTTAGACGGCGTTGCATATGTGCATTAATCATTGATGTTCCCAAAGTGATCACAAATTGTCTCCGTTTCATGTCACTCTCAGTATCAGTTTGAAAAAGGATAAACGAATTTACAGAGGCAATATTCATAATAGCATACCACATCGCACATGGCCATCTTCTTGTTCTTCTACCAGTATTATATGTAGAGCATTTCTGATTCAGTCTATCTACCCCTGATTTAGTGGAATTGTAAACAAGCATGATATCAGGTCTCTTTATAATGCCATCTATCTTGTCATCATGATGCATTGAGGACAGAAGAAGTACATACTTATTTTGATTCGTTACAGAAGAAACCATTGTTTTTGATCAAGTAAAAACAAATTAAGACGAATGAAGTGCATCTTTTTTATTCGGAATTATATACGATGGAATATCTCTTTTGTTTTTACGTACCGTTCCAATATAGGTTAGTTTTTGTGTGAGCAATTGGTTTACCAGTTCAATTGAGGTAAACCAGTTATGTTTCTTCGAGTTTGCTTTACTAGTTTAATTAGAGATAATACTGATAATGTCGGAACAAACAGCTTCTGGGAATTGCGTCCTTTTCTCTCCCTTTCACCTGCATAAATAAAGGCATTTAACAAATAATGAGTCTTTGCATCACAGAAACACATCACTTTTAGACCATATTTGTTAGGTTTACTTTTTATGTAAACGCGAAAGGAACAACGATCTCTAAAACCAACGAGCATCTCAATGATAGTTAAAGAGTATCTTGATATATAACACCTTTTACAGTTTTCTGTAAACTTATTTAAAATTTCACTGATATAACGCAATGTGTCATTAAGTCTCTCATTCCTTGTAGCCGCATTGTCAAACCGTAGCCAGCAACAGAAATAAAAATCGTTTGAGTGACATCGTAGCACGTAATACGTCGCGTCCCGTGCCGTCACTTGCATATAGTCCTTCAGCATCCTCATGATTCGAATCAAAGACGGACGTGAGATATAAAAGTCCAAAGTGTGCTTTTATTTCTAAAAAGTCCATTTGCTCAACAAAAGAAGCTGTACTACCTTATGAACATGACAGATCGCTAATTTTTTCATTTGTTCATTCCACAAATATGTTTATAATATCATTATCAATTAAAAGGTTCCACAGATTATAAGGCATTTTTTCGAAACAGTCTATTGCAGCAGACTTTAAAACAGGAAGATGTATTAAAATATTATGACTTCGTGTTTTGACAGTAGTTGGTGGATTCTTTGACTATTTGTGTTTGTTTTTGCCATAAACGTACTTTGATAATTCTTGAAAACTTTCACTATATTCAGCATCACTACTTACTACTGAAAAAAGTACAGGACTGTGATCACTGATGTCTCGAATGGTCATTGTTGAAGGCCCTGGATCATCAATCTTCGTATTCTCTGGAATATGGCTTTCACACACAATATCATGTTCTGGGTTACTGTCATGTTCACTGTCTATAGTTGAGAGTAACTAATATCACCATCATCACCGTTTAAAAAAATTGCCTGTGCCGGTTCACTTGTATACCGTTTTCCATCAATAACAATCGAATCCGTGGTCGTAAAAATATATGCGTATCTGGTATCATCGGGTCAGGATGGACACCAGACAGTCGAACCACCTACTTAGAGTACTATTTATCAACTGGTATTTAACAGCTTAACGCATGTGCATGATTTGGGAGAACTCCTAAAAGATGCCGTTATTTGGCGCTTGTGCGGACAAAATACGAAGAGAAATTTATCCCGTTGGGTTCAAAATGACCTGACGATACCATGTTAAGGGTTAATACAAATGGGATTTAAGAGGTTTAAGAAAAGTTTGGAAATGAAGTTATTAATAAATACAAAATAAATTAACTATTTAATATAAGGTAAAATAAATATTAACCTTTGAAAATGACTTGTTTGAGGTCTTGGTGATAGTCATACTTAATTTGGTGACACTGCGGTCTTCCTATGCATAAAGCTCTATTATAGTGTGCGGTCTACCGATCGCAATCTGAAAATTCCTAAAGGATTTTTGCAAAATAATGAAAAGCAAGAAAATTCTTGTAGAAAAAAATATTTATCCACAAGTAATAAGCATTTGTAGGAAAATAAAAAATGTAAAATGAAAGGGAAAAATATATCCCAACTATTTACAACAAAAAATTGAAATCTAACCTAATTACAAAACGATACAGCCTAATTAAAAGAGGGTTTGTTATTTGCGCAAACCCTTCTGGGAAAAAAAGAATATGTTATTTATGTAATTGTAAAGAAACAAGTTTATTGTATATTCCTGAAAATGTTTATTGCTACTTAACAATAAACATTGTATATTATATGCTCGGATGAATGCTCGAATATATATGAACTTTACAAATTAATAAAAGGCATATATCTAGCATTTTTATTAAATCTTGCCCAATACTTTCGCTCTCAGAGCATCTTCAGGGGCATTTCGTCAAAAATGTTGGCTATCCAGCATATCAATGTATATACATTAAATACATTTACACAAAAACTAAACTAAAAACTAACACTAAACAAAGGACAAACAGGTTAAAAGTTATTTCGAAGCTACATTGGGACAACGACAGGAGAGTTAGTTTTTGTTAGTTTTTATGTAAATGTATTTAATGTATATAACATTCATTGACGTGTTGAATAGCCAACATTTTTGACGAAATGGCTTTGAAGATGCTCTAAGAGCGAAAGTACTTGGGCAAGATTTAATAAAAAACTCTGCTCGGATATCTGCCTTTTATTTGTAAAGTTAATAAACATTTTGCCTACAAACGGTTTGTTGCCGTTCATTATTGTTTGCAAAGCCATCTGAGAAAATATTATGGTGTTGATTAGTTGCACAGGTAGACCGCATCCCTTGGTAGACCGCCAGCTACAGCAGAAACGCGACGATAGACCGCATACTATAGTGGCCCAATTAATTTATATTTTTTAGAAAAATTTAGCGCGAAATTCAAATTTTTTAAAGCTTTTAAAAATTTTAAAATTTGTTTAAAATAAAACTTCCTAGAACTTTACGCCGAAAAAAATAAATAATATTTTTCGAGTATCAAATTATCTCCATGATTTTTCAGATTTTTTCAGGTATTTTTGAAATATCGCTGGAGGCTTTTATCATTATCTTAATCGGCTAGACCCTTTATCACTTTCATTGACCGATCACTATGGAATTTCCATTGTTAGAGCCTAATCTTCAAAACCTATAGCATGAAATTTCGGTTTTGAGTTTTGGCAACAAATGTGAGGCATTAGAAATGTGCTGAAAAGTTGTGAATTTAAACTTTCACATTAAAAATGATCTTCATTCTGGCTATACAAACCTGCGTGGGTCCTAGCCTCCTCAAGAATTTCTCTCCAATCATCCCTATCCATCGTCTTTCTCCGCTAAGCACGTATTCCCATATTTTTTATTCTCTTTATCGATGTTATCAAGGAACCTTGTTCTGGGTCTTCCTCTTCTCTGACTAATGGGTCTATCAAGGAGCGTCTTTCTATCTGGGTCAATTGGTTCCATCCGCATTACATGAACTGTCCACCTCAGACCTATCTTACTATGTTTTACGATATTAGGTTCCTCGTATATTCTATAAAGTTCAAAGTTGTATTGTCTACCCCACACTCCATTATCATTTACTGCTCTATAGATTCGCCTTAGTACTTTTCTTTCGAAACATCCTAACATGTTTTTATTATTTTTTGTTAGAGTCCAGGTTTCTGAACCATATGTTAGGACTGGGCGTATTATTGTTTTGTAGAGTTTTATTTTTCTATTTCTCGATATAACTGTGGATTTAAGGAGGAGATTCAGCCCAAAATAGCATCTGCTGGCCGTGCAAATTCTGAGGTTTATCTCTGCGGTAATATGTATTATTTTCAGTGTTAAGGAGCGCTCGTAGGTATACAAATTCGTTCACTGCTTCGATGACGTCGTTTTCTATAACAAGTGGTCGTAGGATTTGTGGTTGCGTGCTTATTTTCATATACTTCGTTTTGTTGGTGTTTATTATTAAACCCATTTTTGTAGCTGATTCTTTTAATGCTACATACGACTCTCGTACAGCGTTTTCTGTTATCCCAACAATATTGATATCATCAGCATAGGCCAGGAGTTGCACTGATTTATTATATATTAAACCAATGGGTATGATTTGTGACATACGTATTACTTTTTCCAAATCCAGATTGAACAGTATACAGGAGAGAGTGTCTCCCTGGCGCAGCCCGTTATTTGTTTTAAAAGGTTCAGACAGTTCCCCCTGAATTCGTACCAATTCGGTTTTGTTAAATTTACACACTGATTTGGTATTCCTAGCTAATTCATTGCTTTGAACATTTCTCTTCTATTCACAGAGTCTTAGGCTGCTTTGTAATCTATAAATATGCGATGAGTATCAATGATATATTCCAGTGTTTTTTCCAAAATTGGTTTCAGGGTTGCAATCTGATGAATTGTCTATTTACCACCTTTGAAACCAGCCTGGTATTTTCCTACTATCCGTTCTGCATATGGTGCCAGACGGTGACATAGTACTGTTGAAAATATTTTATACGCTGCATTTAGAAGCATAATTTCTCTGTGGTTAGAGCATTCAAATATATCTCCTTTTTTTGTGTGTGGTGCAAAGTATTCCAATCATTGGGGAGGGATTTCTGTGTCCATATTTCTTTTATAAGCTGCTGTAATACCATTATGGTATCATGGCCAACTTCTTTATATAGTTCAGCTAGGAGATTATCTATTCCGGGTGATTTGTTTCTGTCTAGTTTTTTAATTCCATCTTTAACTTCAAGAATCGTTAGTGGCTCTTTTGTGGTAGAAGTGGTAAACATTTTTGCATCTTTTTTTGGATCCCAAAATTGACATTTTCAGAAAAATTTAGCTTTGATTTTAGAGGTCAAATCTCTGACGACTGGACTAATAGGTAATATAATATGCACTGCTTCTATTAAGATACCTTCTAATGAAAATTGTTTTTTCTTCATTTTTCTTATTCTTCGCTTGAATTCTGATGAATTTCAGCGTCGAATTGTTTATTGTGTTTATTGCATATCCATTTCTTCCAGTTTGTTCAATTTGCATTCATTGTTTTCATTTCTTTGATCACCTTTCCAATGTTTTGTTCATTTATCCTATCTATCTATTTTTCCTTTCTGTCTTATAAAGGTCTGCCTTTTTTCTGTTTTTTGCTTCTAGTAGTACCTTAGTTAAATTATTTTAGTTTTTCCTCACCCGATGTCCTTACTAGCCCAACTGTTTCCTCTCATTTATTTATAGCAGAAGTTCTTGATATATCTGTTGTCTAATTTTTTTTTTCTGTATGTGTACACTTTTTTTTCTTTTTAGCCATCTCTTTAGGGTGTTTAATTTCCATAGTTATTGTTTTTTGTTTTTCTGTAATGTCCATACTTCACTCGCATACCTATGTAATAAATAGGACAACTATTGCGTTAAAAACTCTAAGGTAATCTTTTGTATTTCTTTCTTCTTTTCCGAATATTCTTTTAATTAATGCATAGTATTGCCTTCTATCATATTTTTGCTATATCTACGTATATCTCTTAATCTTTCCTGGGGCAAACAAATTGATGGACTGTTAATGCTAATTAAAATCTCAAGGATTTACTAACGCCATTAGTACAATATCATAATTACTGTTTTATGCTATTTACAAAAATTTAATGTGATAACGTATAAAGCCTTCAGTTATTTAAACATATCTATCGATAACTGTATTTAGGATAGTTTAAAATTTATTAAAAACCCATTATCATTTTCACAAACACCACCAGCAGCAATTTTTTGGTTGTTGAACTTGAAGAATTGTCTGACCAAGATTAAATATGCCTATAACGTATTTGGCCATTTAAAAATTTGTTATTGGGGATCTATATAGAATTATATTTTAATATGCCTCCTAATACAAAGATAATACACTTAATTTGCCAAATGCTGATTCATCTTGATACGTACATACATACATATCTTCTACATATATATATATATATATATATATATATATATATATATATATATATATATATATATATATATATATATATATATATAATTAGAAAGAAATGTGGAAAGGTTTCCTAAAAGCCATAGAAACCTCTGTAGAAAGAACCAGAACCGAAAAAAACATCATCAAGAGAAAACACTGGATGACAGACAGAACGCTGCAACTTCTCGAAGAGCGAGGGAGAATCAAATCTCTCATATATCAAAACGACAGCAACAAAAACGAATTAGCAAGGTTAAATAGAGAAATTAAAAGAGCATGTAGGGATGATAAAAATAAAGATATAAATGAACAATGTGAAGAACTAGAGAGACATGCAAACCGGTATGAATCCCATGAGCTATATAACAAAGTCCGATATCTATCCAGGGAATTTAAACCAATCTCACAAACAATAATGGATCAAAACCAACAAATTACAAATGACGAGAAAGGGATTGTGGAGGTATGGAGAAAATATTGTCAAAGTCTATATGCAGATGATCCCCAGAATGCAAATCACGACGAGTTCACTGCAGAGAGAGAACCAAACATTCTAAAGTCAGAGGTAGAAAAAGCAATCAAAAAGTTAAAAAATAGAGAATCTCCTGACGCAGACCAGATCACCGCAGAAGTTTTAAAAGAGACTGGAGATGTTGGAGTAAATATTATGCATATGATCTGCAAAAAGAGTTGGGAAACCGGAGAGCGGCCCAACGACTGGACAACATTCACTTTCATCCCTATATTCAAAAAAGGAACTCCGCTGGATTGCAGCAACTACAGAACGGTAACCCTAATATCCCATGCAAGCAAGGTTCTACTTCATTTGCTATTTTAGCTTTTCTATTGCCTCAGATATCAGAAGAACAAGCGGGATTTGTCCCAGGAAAAGGCACAAGAGAACACATCCTTAATGTCAGACAGCTCATCGAAAAAACTCGTAAATTCAATACTCCTATGCTTATGTGCTTTGTGGATTACACAAAGGCCTTCGATAAAGTCAAATGGTAGCAGCTATGGTCCATAGTAGTGGAAATGGGAACACCCCACCACTTAATTCAACTAATTAGATGTCTATATGAAAATAATAAGTGCACAGTAAAAATAAAAAACACCCATTCCGATCATTTCAGAACAGAGCCAGGTGTCAGGCAGGGATGTATAATCTCGCCAACTCTGTTTAATATCTACAGTGAACACATTATGCGAAAGGTACTAGACGGATGGAAGGGTGGAATATCGGTAGGAGGTCAAAAAATCAGTAACTTGAGATATGCTGATGACACTTTAATAATCGCGGCAAATCAAGATGAAATGGAAGACATGAGATGTCTGGAGGAGAAAAGCAAACCATATGGACTAAAGCTAAATAGGAGTAAGACAAAGATCATGATAGTACACAGAGGTCGGAATAATCCTCAAACAAAAAAAAAATGGGGGCTTTGAAGTAGTAAATAGTTTCATATACTTGGGGTCCCTAATAACAAATGACGGAGGATGTGACAGAGAGATACGTAGAAGGTTGACTATTGCTAGAACAGTTATGATGAAACTGGTAACAATTTGGAAAAATTCTAGCATAACAGTACACAAAAAACTTAGTTTGGCAAGGGCACTCATTTTTCCCATAGCCACATATGCATCCGAAACGTGGACCTTAAAGAAAGCGAATAAAAATAAACTAGACGCTTTTGAAATGTGGGTATACCGCCGATGTTAAGAATATCCTGGATTCATCATCGCACTAACGTATCAATATTAGAACAACTTAAAGTAAAGGATAGATTGCTTAAACAAATATAACGGAGATATTTGCAGTATTTTGGACACATTACTAGAAGAACAGGTACGATGGAAAAACTGATAGTCAAGGGTAGAGTTGAAGGAAAGAGACCTAGGGGAAGATCTCCAAGCCGTTGGGTAGATCAAACAAAAATATTGATTAACCAAGGGTTACATGAAGCCGAACAACTAGCCCAGGACAGGGAAGTATGGAGGGAAATCGTGAAAAAACTGTAAAGGCCTGATGGTGTCACCACATCCCAAAAGAGATTAGGACTGAGGAGCAAGATTATATATAATTAAACCTAGAGCTAAGATTAATACTATTACAGAAATAATATTAAACTTAACAGTCTTCCGGGTTGGACCGTGTCGGTTATCATTGCGCCGAGCTTTCAACATCCTCTTCGATATCTTCTTTAGAGCTTCCAAGGTCTCAGTTTCCCGAGACCCCAAACACTACTAGACCGATCACTAATCAATGCGTTACTGGTGCTGGGAATAGAGGAAGGGTCATTTATACCGTCGATGGTGACGTGGCTTGAGTGGAGGTTGGCGCGGGGGTTGGCGCGAACATTTCTTACAGTAGAATTTTGATTAACGGGTGGAGCGGAAGGTATTTCCTTTATGAGAGGTCTACAAGTCGAAGGTAACCGTATACCGTCATCTCTTTTAATGAGACAATTTAGCCTTTGTTCAATTTCTATAGCTTCTCAGATAATTCTTTAGAATTATCTGGAATCGGTTTTTAGAAGCGGATGGGAGCTATGGTTCTGGAGTTTCCAAAATCAATTTTGTGACCGGTATGAAGATTGTGTTGACCTAGAGCTGAAATTGAGTCGGAATTGCGAACAGAAACGGAACGTTCATAAATCCTATTTTGGATTCTACGATTTGTTTGCCTATATAGGATCGGGGGCAGTCTGTACAGGGAATTTCATAAACTCCGTGTTGTTCATTTTGAATGTTGTCTTTGATTGACCGGACAAAAGATGAAAGTTGAAAGACACCAAAGCATCCTTGCCATGGGGCCAAATGAGGAATGTATCATCAACATATCGTAGCCAACATGTGGGTTTGAGCATTGATCGGGTATCGAAGTCTTCCATAAAGATATTGGCAATTACTGGAGATAGTGGGGTGCCCATTGGGGCACCATTTATTTGTCTGTAGAATTGATTTTTGAAGATGAAAAAGTGTTGGATATACAATGTTTAATAAGAGGTGAGTGGTCTTGCTGGATACTGTATTTAGTTTTCAGAATATTTAGAGTTTCGTCTATAGGAATGTTCGATGAAATGAAAAGAATTTTTGACGAAGGATGAAGCATTTTCGTCGAGGGGTTGTAGAGTTTTGGCCAAGTACTTGGCCAATGGTTGTGTAGGGCAGTTGTATACACTGACAATAGTACGTAGAGGAATATCGGGTTTGTGAATTTTGGGTAGGCCATATATTCGAAGTGTTCTGGAAGACTTTTCACGAGGAATTAGAGATTGTTTATGTCAGCTGGAAGAGAGGTTTTATTGATAATGGCTTTTGTTGTTTTGTCCAGATTGGTTGTTGGATTATTAGGAATTGGTCTGTAGTCTAGAGTATTAATGAGATTTGAGAGTTTGTTGTAAGAAGAAGTGTTTGGGACTGTAAATGTAATAATATTAATCTTAGCTCTAGGTTTAATTGTACTAACCGCGGAAACCTTTCGGAATATATAGAAATTAGAATTTCAGTCATATCAGTTTAGGTTTTCGTTTTTGAGTTCTTTTAATTTTCGTTGCTTTACTTCGAAGTGTGCTTTGCCATTTAGCAGCAGTTGGGATGCTATTTGGCATTACTGCGCATAGCTGTTTTACCTCTGTGGGATGACCGTTAAATTGTAAACATAAAGTATTCCGAGCCTGCTTACCGCTGTGCGTTATGTCTATTTTACTTAGTATCGTACTCCATCGTTTTTTTTTGTAGTATCTCACCAATCTCCGCCGTAATTTCGTTAAACGGATCTTTACCGTATTCTTCCGTATATTTTGCCATTATATATTTTGCTTCGTCATTAAAACCAGATGTGTAATGGTGTTAACATCCTCTGAGTATGTAATTACAGGAGGTTGGTTTTACATTTTCTCTAGAAGCTCGATTAAGGTATTATAATTTTCGAGGATCTACTTTCGCTTCCAATTCATCAGTATATTTTTTCCAGTTGGCTTTGAAGTTAAACCTTCATTTGAAAGGTATTTTTTTGAGGGGCTTTTATAGCACTGTATACGCTTATTCACACGAGCCTATGTTGCGTTTTTGGTACAGGCTTGTATACTTTTCTAACACAATGCTTTCCTAAAGGCATGCTGGTAAAGGTGAGATCCAGGTTGTAGCCTTTCTTCCATATTTTGCTTTGGAACGAATAGGGTAGATTTGGTCGTGCAACAGTACCAGGTTGTTTTGTTCAGCCCAATCTTCCACAAGATCTCCATTCTTGATAGTTTACGTAGAGCCCAAATAGATAATATAGCTATTGAAATTCCCCAGGAAGAATATGGTTCTTGAGTTGTAAAGTTTTTTGGAGGGAAGAAGATGAAATATCTCCAAGGGGGTTTGTATACAGAGGTCACTGTACAGGCTCATATTTCGACGGTCAAAATTTCAATATCGTTATGGCACGTTTTTCAGCTAATTTTACACAGTCTCTTCTCACCAGGATGGCATTTTCATGGCTCGCACTTATGTGTTCTATAATAAGCTGCATTCCCTTAACGTTAGGTCTATGATGATGTATCACGGTCTCTGTTCAGACATTTCCTGCTTATTGCAAGTAATGCCCCGTTTATTGTCATCATCATCATTGTCATTGTATGCTCTGAGAAGAGCCGTTGATTCTTGTTACATGTTTGTTTGGATTCAGTGGTGGAAGGATTGTCCGCCCGTACTACGCCGACGTTTCCAAGAAGTACCAACGACATGTTATTTTGCTCTTATAATATAACTTGCGTGGAGGCTACTTCTCTGCTCATCAAGATTTGACCTATTTATCTAAGTGCTGCAAAAAGTGGAGTTTACCAATCCATCTTTTTGATAATATAGCTTTCTTTGTATATAAAAACTATTGAAAATGTTTACCGAAACAAGTTTAAAGTCAGAATGTAGCGTTTTATTTTTCTAGGTTTTAAAAATTTTTGTTGACACTTTACGTATAGCATTTCGTAGGCTGTGTATGAAATAACATAAAACGTCCCTTGAAAATAACCTCCTTTCCCCCAAGTACCTAATAAAAATGCATGTATTGCTGCTCAAACTTTTAATTAGTCTGGCGATCCGTAATAAAAAGAAGCATACCCCCGACTTGATCTCATTTCATAGTTTTTAAACAAAACATTCAGCCCGGCGAGGTGAATGTCCCTTCATTCACTGCTGGTCGAATTTGAGTGAGTTTAAATATTTTTTATAGACTATTTGTGTTTTTACTTCCTAAAATTCCTGCGTATTTTACATTTTCTTGAGAGTTTTATGTATTTAAATTATGATTCATTTCGTATTTAATGAAAGTTGCACCATTTTTTAATATTAAAAGAATGGTATGTGTCATTCTTTTTTGTAATAAGATGAACCAAACAGCTTTTTCTGGTTTTGAAAGATTGCAGTCTGAAGTTTTTTGTTTACAAATTTTTTGAAATTTAAGTAATAATAAAATACTTTACGTTTTAAATAATATTTTATTTCGATTTTTGTAAGGACCGCAATATATTTAGTAATAAGTTACTTGATGTGAATATGTCTCATTAGATTTTTTGAGTATTGAATGAACGTTTTTTTTTTTAAGTTTGACTAATATATCTTTTATGCAGTATATAGGTAAACATGTCAATTGTAGCAATTTTACGTATTAATTCTTCGATTTTGAATCCTTTATAAACCTCAAGTTAAGATTTATTGGAGCCCTCTATTTTGCATTTCCTAGAATTCAGTATTTCTTGTCAAACTGTAATTTATGTATTCTCTATCTATCATTCTTCTATTAGTCATATCCTTACCCACCCCAATGACGCTCTAGATTCTGAGCAACCAGTCCTTCCTAGTGTTTCTGTATACGATCGGCTTTTTACTACTTGATCTTCTTCTCTTTGACGACCTTGAGCTGATTTTTCGTTACAATAATAGATTGACATTTTATTAAATCATTGATAAAGTCATTAAAAGCGGTAAGAAAGGAAGAGGATATAGAATGAGGAAAGAAGAAATAAAGATACTCTGTTACACAAACGAAGCAATATAAGACTAAACTAAGATGAAGACAGTCTACAAAGACCTGCCCACATATTTCACACAATAGCAAAAGATAGATGTTTGACATGAATTTAATATTTAATCTCAACTCAGAAAACCGAAACAATAGTGAGCAGTAAATAATGAACGAGACGTAAATTAGAAATCGATGGCGTCAACATTGAACAAGTTATAGAAGTAGAATTCCTTGAGATTACACCACCCAGCTATGGAGTCATCAGTAAACGTGATATAGACAAAGTCAGACTACGGATAGTAAAACAGGACATAAAAAGAGTAAAGAAATTTAAGTACTTGGGATGCTGGCTAAACGATAAATTGGATACTGATCATGAGGTCAAAATTAGAATCGTAATAGCAAGGAATATGTTCTTTAAAATGAAAGCATTATTTTGCAATAGAGCCCTGAGTCTGGGTACTTCATGGCGTTCCATTAAATGGTGCGTACTGTCTGCACTATTGTACAGATGAGAAATACCATTGATTGAGACGGTATCAAATGATCGAGTGTTGGAAAGAATGAATAAAGATATGGTCCTACTCACAATTAATAGTTAAGCAAAGAAAAACAGCTTATTTTGGCCATATATTTACAAACGATAAGTATGGTTTTCTGCATTTGGCTGTTGAACGAAAGATCGAAGGAATACAGGGCGTAGGACGAAATAAGTTACCTTCGCTGCGAAAGTTACGCCAACGGTTCGTCATCAGGGAGGCCAGCCCAATTAACGATTAGCACAAGATAGAGAGGAATTTCAATTGATGGTAATCAACCTCCGATAAGAAGAGGGCAAGTGAAGAAGAAGATACAGCGAAACCTACCACCAATAATGACGTATAGAACCAATAATCGCCTCAACACAAAGGCTATTTGGAAACGAAGGAGATGAGAACACCGAGAAGAATTGCAGGAAATACGCTGAGAAACCAAAAGAGAGTGAAGACAGAAGCAAATGTAACGTACAGGGTATAAAAGAATGAAGAACAAACAGAAAAAAAAATCGGTTGCCTGTAAAGTCGGTTTTACGGGCGAAGATTTTACGTGACAACGTCTTTTTCTCGGTAGAGTATTTATTGATATGAATATTATTAAATTGCACAATAGGAACAAGGAATTGAATGAAAATAAGAATTGCACAAATTTTAACTATAGAAATATATTTTGTTTACTAAAACATTGTACATGTAAACTTAAACTTAACTAATTTCTATTTGAGTGATTTTGTTGAGGATAGGACGATGATAGGAGAAATATGAAATGAAAGGAAGTGTTTCTGCTGTAATGTGTCTTGAACGCCAAGAACGCTCGAGAAAGACAGAGACCAGTGATGTTCCGTGGAGCTTATCCAATATCGGGAGATGCCTTCGGCAAAATTCGGTAGATTTCGGTAGATCATATGCAATGACGTAAATTATATATATATATATATATATATATATATATATATATATATATATATATATATATATATATATATATATATATTATAATACAGTGCGTCCAATTAAGTGAACACCATAATGGAATTTTTTTTTAGTTTTATGACCTAAAACCTAAAATCAATCATCAATTAAATTTTTTGAGCCATATACACGAGGTTTGTCAAAAAATATGAACATAAAATTCATATTTTTTGATAAACTGCCTATATTACTAAAAAAATTTAATATCTGATGATTGTATTCTAAGTTTTAGATCATTCAGAACTTTTTAGAAAGAATAACTTTTTTCCATAAAACTAAAAATAGAAAAGTTTCCCATTATGGTGGCGACTTAATGGTTCAAAAGTTAAAGACCTTAAATAATTATGCTGAACTAATTATTAGAAATAACCATAATTCATTGAATTTTGTTTAATAAATAAAGAATCAAATTATTGGGACCAAATGCTCACATCAGCTATTATGATACAAATAAGGTTTAATAATATTTTGAGAAATAGTTATAGGTCATAATATTTACAGAAAGTTAAAACGTTCTGGTTCAAATAGATGTAACAACCATTATCTGCTAATGGATTAAGTCGGCAGTCAAAGAAAACCGACAGCACACACACCGTCATTTAGCTAATAATTTATCACTTGATACTTGAGATTCTTTGAGAATTGAAGAGACGTGTGTGAATGATTATGATTACGGAATGATGTTTATACAATATGTTATTATTAGGTATA
The DNA here is from genome assembly GCF_040954645.1 of Diabrotica undecimpunctata. Classification (NCBI taxonomy): domain Eukaryota; kingdom Metazoa; phylum Arthropoda; class Insecta; order Coleoptera; family Chrysomelidae; genus Diabrotica; species Diabrotica undecimpunctata. The sequence goes on from NC_092808.1 coordinate 32,824,484, forward strand.
AAATTACGAACTTGAATCTCGGGGTATTTCGCTTTCTTTGCATCTTTGCAAATATATTTTTAAACACTATAGGGAAGTATCAAATGAATTTTAATACAAACGTATTAAAAATACCAAGTATTAGGTTACACTGAAAAGTTTTTTGATGGTAACAGAAATAAAAAGATAAATTGTATTATCCGAATTTATTTTCAAGTCATTGTGATATTTGTTTTAAAATTAGGTAGATTCAAGGGGCAGTTCGGTAGATCGGTAGATAGGAATCAAATTCGGTAGATCTACCGAAAAATCAGTAGACGGAACAACACTGACAGAGACACAAGCACGGAAGCACGCACCGATTCAACGCGCCTAATTCTCTAGTGCTGCGCGCGCAGCGGACCGATCATGTTTGAGTGGGAGAGAGACGCAAGGCATTCGCCGGTCCGGCGGGCCTCTCTCTCGTTCGGTGACTCACTGTAACAGACGTGAGCGGGCGTTACACTTTTTCATGAATGACTCCGAGCCACAACCTAATTTAAGACGTTGTCACGTCAATAATGGAATAATCACATAGAAAAATGGAGGAGGTCAGAGTCAAAGAGCAAAAGATAAATCACCAAACGGTACAAAAAGTATCGGTGGACCGCACAAAAAATGGAGCGACAACCTTTCATAGAGGTGTCATTTCACATTCGCCAATGAACAAGCAGAATTGTTTATAGTTAAAAAGTTTTTACACATATGCACTTTATTTTACTATATCAATTTGTACATTTAGTCGAAAATGCAATAATAATATTTTGTAAAATTATCGAAATGATTTTAAACTCAATGGTACTTTTATCACTAACAAATAAATCATCAAAAATACAGTATTTTTGTTATTTAAAATAATAAAAAAGTAAACATCTAACCATCAATAATATCGTTTTTGAAATATCAAAAATCCAAACAAAACATCACGAAGAGAGCGCGTGAAACCGATCTGCTCCAAATTTTGTATTGGCCAGACAATCGCAAAATTTATGGTTTATAACCATGAAATTTAAATATGACGGGTAAATCCTATATTCTGACTATTTACGACTGTAGGTTTGTTTTAAAGATTACCGAATATTTGTTCTACCACATTAATAAACAAAGTGAAAATGTGATAATAAGACTTCTAACGGGAGTATTCCAAGAAAAAGTGCTGTAAACATTAACATATTTAGCAATTAGGTCAAGATGTTCACTATTTTTTAAGATAAATACTGGGTAGTAATAGGCACGGATTTTAATCATTTTTATTTTATTAAATTTATAAATTATCTACAAAAACTTTGTGATCCGTTCCCCCTTCTACAAAATAACACGCATTTTTGCTATTTCTAGCACTCTGCACCTTGAACTGTATTATTTGTGTAGCTTCGGAATCTGTTTTCTTGTGGTATGGTTAAGTTAAATATTGTTTTTTATGGAATTAAACCACAATTAAGTGTAATAAAAATTACATTTTACATTTACTTTGACGTTTTGATTGTCAATGCGGAAATCATTGCCAAAAATTGTATAAATTGATTATTAAATTAATAATCATATACATTGTTAAATTTTTAGATTTGACCTGTAAACCAATTGCACAATTGATTTACTTGGCCTCAATCTTGTAGGTAAATAGCAATATTTTGGATGAAATTCTGAGAGGTGACGTTATAACCTCAATCAGACGGTACAACATAACCTCGAAGTTGATCCAAAATATGGCTATAAACATACGTCACCCCTCAGAATTACATCCAAAATATGGCTATTTAACTACAAGATAGGGGTAAGTCACTTATCTACATCAACAATTAACACTATTTTTTTTTATTTTTTTATTTAGAGAAATAAATAATTAAATTTATGTTGTTTATAGTTTATTGCCTCATGAAACAAAGCCGAAAAATCACTTGAAAAGTCGAAAAATTACTGGACTTGGTCTTGGTATTGCGCTCCCGGTCTTGGTCTTTACTGCTATTTATTAAACGTTACTTTAGATCTTAGAACAACGTAACAGAGTAGATACATTTTAAGCTTGAATTAACATAGCCATAATAAAGACTAACCAAATTAATAAATGTTCAAACAACTGACACCGGGTGGGGTTTGAACCTATGATCTAAGCGATCCGTGCCTATGATCTAACTAACTGAGCTATCTGCCATGTCCCACGGGAGTCAATCCGTTTCTTAATAAACGTTTGCATTTAATAAGCTTACATGTGCTAAAACATGGTTTATAACACACAAAAAAACAAATTAATGACATAAATGTGTCTGTATTTTAAGATTAGATGAAAACAATTATTATATTAGATTCGAAGGAAAGCTCAATTGAGAATTAAGTTTAGTGATGTCGAAAAAGTAACTACAGTATACTCCCTCTATAACAAACACGGTTATTACGAGGTTTCGTTTATAACGAGATACGTTAGATGTCCCGTGAAATTTCTATTGAACTATAACCGTCTATAGCGAGGCAAATTTGGTTATAACGAGAGAAAATAAGATCCAAAAACATGTTTTTTACGTTTTTAGTCCGGTCGTGGCTATAAATAAATACCTTTTCAAACCGCCCCTCAATAAACTTAACTGCAGCCCGCAATAAACTTCTTTACAATGAATAAATACAACTGTTTCACATCTTTAAAAAATATATGATAGAATGATACTGGACCATTTAAAGAAGTTAAAAATAACAGAGTTCTTAAAATTGCAGAAGCAATAGTTTATGTTATCCTTGAAAATACGATTTATACATTATGTAGTTGGAAAAAAATATAAGTACAGCCTTTTTGTTTTAACGTATATCATTGATAATAAAAGTAAACAACTCATTTATGTTTTAATATATTTCATTGACAATAAAAGTAAATAACTTTTTTTCAAAAACGCCATTCAAACAATATTTATTAGCATCTTATATTGCTCCGAATGGCTTTACTATAGGAAGTTAATGGTTTAGAAAACTACAGATTCATATATGCATGCACAGTATTATGATTGTCTGATATAACGAGATCGGCTTATAACTAGTTAATTAGTCTGTCATTTCAGTTCTCGTTATAGAGGGAGTCTACTGTAGTAGTTACTTTATATTCGTTACTATCCAATACCCTAAGTACCGAATACCAAACCGAGAATTATTAAAACATCGTTACTTCGTTACTTTAGATGTTTCGGTATTTTGTTTACACGGTATCCGGAATTATCTGTTATTAATTTTAATTTGTTTCGTTACTTTTGAATATTAGCCACGCTCTTTCAGCAAACTTTGTTTTTCATCGCACACTTAGCAGAAACGATGTTTAGTCTTAGGCCGATAAGATTTGTGGTATAGATTCCTCCCAACTAAATTAGTAATAAAGAAAAAAATTGAAATATTAAGTGGGTGTCATTAACAGTAGGTATGCTAACCTTATTATATTTTTTATCAGCTAAGGTGACATATTTTTAAAAAGTTTCGATACGGTAATACTGACGGAAGATTATTTTATGATTAGAGGGCGGCTATTCTCAAAATCTGGACAATTAATTTCAGAGCGAAGAAGTCGTCTGCTGGGAAAGAATGTACAAAATATTTTATTTTTATATTGTAATTATGACCTAATTATTATTGTAATTATAACGAAGACCAGGTCGCTCAGTATGCTAACTTCATTGGGGTGGGTAAGAATATAGATAGTTAAATAAAGTAGAAAAATATATATCAAAGACAGATAGGTAAATGATAGATAATAATTTGATAACAAAATACACAAAATACAATTTTTTAATTTTTAGCCCTATTTTGATGATTTTTTAGTACACTGTGTATAAATTTATAAATTTTATTTTGGTGTAGTCAGTTTTTTGATAAAATATTATTATATTTGACTATATATATATCGTTTTATAAGAGTCAACTCTTTGCGGGATCGTCATTAACAGCGGTGCAAACAAGAAATGAGTTTCAAGAGGTTCGAGGCAATAATGTAAGTGTATTTACAGTTCGTCGAAGATTACATGAATTTGGTTTGCAAAGTTGCAGACCAGCAACTGGGCCCAAATTACTTCCACGGCACAGAGTGGCTAGACTACAATTTTCCAGGGAACATTTACAGTGGAATTTAGGACAATAGAGTAATGTTCTTTTTACGGATGAGTCGAGAAACTGTCTTCACTTATCAGATGGGAGAGAACGAGTATGGCGTCGAATAGGAGAGAGATTTGCGGAGTGCGCTTTCAGTCCCCGCGTTAGCCATGGAGGGGGTTTGGTGATGGTATAAGCAGGAATATCCCGAGAGGCGCACATGGAATTGGTATTTATTGAGGGTTCGTTGACTGCCCACCGGTATATTGAGGAAATTTTAGCGAGTCACGTAGTACCCTTTTCTCAATATATCGCCGATAATTTTCTATTAATACAAGATAATGCGCGACCCCACTCTGCAATGTGTGTCACGCAATATTTAGAGGAAGTTGGTATTAATAAAAAGAACTGGCCAGCGTGTTCGCCAGATCTGAATCCAATAGAGAACGTTTGGGACATGCTTGGTAGAAATATTAGAGGTCGCGAAGTCGCACTAGCCTCGCTTGGCTCTAGAAGAGGAATGGCAAAACATCCAGCAAGATGATATTCGCAACCTCATATACAGCATGAGCCGACGTGTACAGGCAGTTATAGAGGCTAGGGGAGTCAATGCAAGGTATTAAATTATTTTTTAGTAGTCGTTGCTTTTAATCATTATTTACATACAGTGCTTCTGTAATATGACATTCCTTCGATATCAATTACCAAAGCCCCCATCGTCTTATTACAAATTAATACAAAAGATAATGGTAATAATAGGAAAAGTCGTAAACTGTGGTTGGCAAAGTCATTTCGCTCCTAAAAATGAACCAATCCATATTTTCACATGAAACAAAAAACATAATACTTATAAGACATGGTTGCAACCGAAAAACAAGATTTTACGAAAATCCGCTAACGGAATAATTATTCCACAGGATGGTTCAAAGTTAGGATAAAAAACCACATTTCGATTAACCCCGTATAATAAGTCAAATACAAAATGTTATTAAAAAACTCACTATACTAAATTAAAATTTATAAATTTTTACATAGTGTGCTCAAAAAAAAACATTAAAATAGGACTAAAAATAAAAAAACCGAAATTCTTTGAATTTGACCAAAATTTTCTCCGTTGCTTTTTTTTGCATCTGAGTGTGTAACAGTTTGCCAAAGAAAAACAAGAAACACGGAATACTACTACACTGTAAAAAACTGAGCGCCAATGAGTTTTAATTTAAAACTCATGAAGAAACTCAAGATTAAATAAACTAAACAAACATTTTTCTTAAAAACATCAGAAATAACACGTCAGAAAACATATCAGAAAATTATTAACAAAAATCATGAAAATCAACATATTTACCCATAAGCTGTAAAAAAAGATTACATATTCAATAAAATAAAACTAGATTTATATCGTCTCTAAACAAAAATAGAATAATAAACTTCGAAAAATTGTTTATTAATACTCAAAAATTTTATTTAGAAATACATATTAATAAAAACACAGGTGATGACACATATTGTCATCAATAATCTTAAACTTAAAACAGATTGAAGTCTTTAAATAAACTCAATACGCAATTTGCTTTAATAGAAACTTTAATATCAATAAAAAAAATAAAATAAAACTTTAACATTCAACATGAAAAATGATAATTAAATGAATCATCATCATCCAGCCTCAAGAGTCCACTGCTGAACATAGGCCTCTTCCTCATGTTTCCAACCCCGTCTATCTTGCGCCGCTCTCATCCAGTTTTTATTGAGTCTTCTTAAACCGTCAGTCCATCTTGTAGGTGGTCGACCGACGCTTCTCTTGTCTTCCCTTGGCCTCCATTCCAATAACCTCTTTGTCCATCGCCCATCTTTTTTTTGTCCACAAAAAAAAATTTGTGGGCGCACACAAAAACAACAGAAAAATTATCTATGGCACTTACATTATAGCAAAGTCACTGGCCTCTGAATGGAATATGTGTTAATCTCTGAAAACATGTGGAGCTCTAGATGTAGAAAAAACGGTATCTTTGCCTCTTCGTAAAAATATTGATAAAGGTGGTTTGGCGTTGACATTGACAAATAAGAAAATCCTATCTGAGAATGCTAGAGGCGAAAAGTGAATTGCCAGTCTGAGTCTATAAATAGACGGGAAAAAAAACACTTACCACAAAATTGTGAGTTTATCGATCATAACTTAACTACAAATATACACGTATGAATGCATATTGATATACAAATAACAACTGGCAACTGAGAACTAAAATTGGAGTTGGGCTTTTTTTTATAATTTCACCCTGAGCTAATTAATTTTTGGGAAGGAAAAGTGTATTTTGGTTCAAAATATTTGTTTCTATGAGAAATTAATAATACTTTAACGAAATTTTGAGCTAATACCAATAAAATTTTTAGAGTGATTATGTGAGATTAACACTTAAATGAAGTGGTTTAAAAGAAAACGGATATTCTAACCCCAAGCATAATTTAATTTTTTACGAAAAGGGAGACTCAAGTACAAACACTTACACGTATTCGAAGCGATAAAAATTAGTAATTTCTAGACATACTACTTGTTTCATCGTCCTTTACGCGGCACCAGTCTGGAATGAGGATGTAGAGATACCGACTTAAAAAGGGCTTATGATACGCTCGAATAGACAGATCAAGTCTATTGCGAGTAGCATGCGCCTACAGGACAGTAGAGAGATATTGCAGAGTCAATTTTGCACTTGCTGTATTACAGCATGCGTTATTTTGACAGTAGATCATGCGCAGATGTGATATTTGGCTTACGCTGCGTTATTGAAAATACGGGCTGCCGTTATTAGGGAAGCAGTTACGCTGTGCGGAATTCGTTGCGCTATTTTCTTTCTCAGGTTATGTATGTTGTTTGTCTTTCATTTAAACCAAGTTTATTTGTAATAATTTTCTAAAATGAGTACATCAGACAGTAGCATAATGCAACAATATAATTAATAATTTGAGATAATGATTGAGCTGACAAATTGAATAAAAGCTGAAGATCTTTAAGCCTGCTGGCATATGCGAGCCTTCTCATCACTCTTAAAAACAAAAATATAAGGGCATAATTTCAAAAGTAATGTGGAATGCAAATGCATTTACCACTAACAGAGTTTCTAGTATTGGTATGAATAAAATGTGGTAGGCGTAAAGCCCTTGCAAATGTAGGAATATCTTGTCTGCTAAACCTAAAATTTATTTTTACATCTGCTTTCAACATGTTTTCTAAATTAAATTCTTGATTTTGTGAATGTAATACATGTTCACCCACAATTTTATTGAAAATGATGAACTTTACATCATCATGAGCATTTGCTAAAATAGGTACTTCTAAATCATGATCCATTTTCAATATTTTGCGAACAAATGAAAAGAAAACATAAACAACGTAAGTAAATAACGCAACGAAGTATGCATAAGCTCAAGCAATATCTCTATTTTTGATGTGTCAGCCGTATGTCAAAACTGTCGAAATAGCGCGGTGTAAATAGTGCAACGCAGGCACTGTTAACTTTGCAATAACTCTCTAGTATCTGTACGTGCGACAGTCAACTGCGCACAAGTAGGAGAGGGTGGTTTTAGTTGGTAGTCAGGATAATAGGAGGGCATCTCTTTGCAGGACCCTGTTAAATAATTTTTTATTTCGATTTTTTTTTAAGACTGCAATCTGTTTAGAAATTACTTTATTGACGTTAATATGTGTCCTTTTACCTATTTTTGTTTGAGTATTGAATAATTTTTTTTAAGTTTATATATCTTATTGAAGATATACATTTTTTTACAGCATATAAGTAACTTACTATATTACGGCAGATAGGTATAAGGCTTGTCAATTTTAGTAGTTTTACTTATGCAATTCTTATATGTATAAGTCCTTTATGAGTCTCATGTTGACTTATTTGCGCCCTCAATTTTGTAGTTCCTAGAGTTCAGTATTTCATGTTTTCCTTTTGTCAAACTGCAATCTAATTGTTACCTATTTGTTATCTATCTTCTATGTCTTCGTAATGCTATGAGTCCTTTCTAATGTTCTTGTGTACGACCAGCTTATCCAATCTTCTTTTTTGACCATCTGATCTGTTTTTCGTTACAGTGTGTATTTATCTTGTTGGAATTATTTTCCCAACTTTTGTTCTTTTTCTTATTTTTTTTTTCTGACTCTTGCTTGGGGTGCTGTTTATGCGGCTACATCATCGACATTCTTTTTATTTACATATTTTAGGTACTTACGTCTTTTATAGCTCGATTTTAGTTTTGATTTCCTGATTACATCAATAGGGTTTCCTTTTCTGTTTTTTTATCTGCTTCGTATAGCCCGATTGCTTCATATTCTGCTGCGTGTATTATGATCCTCTATGTTGGTATTGTTCTTATATCGAGTTAAAGTTGTTTGTGGTGTTTAGTTTTTCATCTTATATATTTTTGTATAATCTTCTGACATGTTACAAGCTATTAAGATTGTATCTTCTTTTTTTAATATCTTTAACATCACGTAACAAAATATTTGCAATTTTCGCATAAGTTGAGGCATGTGAATAATTTCTACAAATGTGCATTAATCAATGGAGCTTACATTATTTTCAAAACAGTAGATATTTCATAAAATGTTTGGCTGTCGTGTAATTTGATATGATAAGGATATTTCCCAAATCCCCAATAAACAGATTACCTAACCCGCCAGTCTCAACTTGACCATATCAGCAATGTCAATGAATATTTTATCGTTATTCTTTTACCAAGAAAAAAAGAAGAAAATAATTATGTAATCTCAGACGGCTTCAAAACCTTAACACCGAACGTGTATGAGATTATTTAAAAGATTTGTTTATACACTTTCATTTAATGCGTGGCTGATGCAGCTTGATGTTTTTTAAATAAAAAAAATAATATCCAATTTTTCCTAGGATTTATTTGTAGCGGCTGTTTAAATGTTCCTACATTTTTGTTGCAATGTCTTTATCATCTGGCAGTTGATGTTGCGAAAAAAAAAATTTTAAGGGTATTTTTACGGTTTGCATTTTTGATCTTTTGCTTTCCGGAACACCCTCATTTCACGAAGAACTAATTATTTCGTCATTACTACCGAATTCAAAACTTTTGTCCCGAATACTGTCATCACTGTCTTCATCTGAAAAAACTCTTTTTGTTCCAAACTCAAAAAACCTTTTTCAAAAACTCCACCAGCTTTTGCAAACGCTTCTGCTCGTTTTTATATGACATATTGAGAACTGATAAGACACACTGTACTACCTCGTACACCTACAATTAACTAGTAAGTACCACGTAGTGCATTCGTTTAGCTTAGCGGATGTAATGTAACAAAATAAACAAGTTACAACAGGTTTATTCATATCTTGTAGTAGAAGCAAGTGTGATCACATGACTGTATGAATTCAAAAGTTATTTGTGCTAAATTAAAATAATTCTAAAAAACAATAAAAAGGTCAGATTTTGTACAGTCCATCTAATTTACCAACCGTTGCACGTCATTATCTACGTCAGAGATCGAAGTTGACATAGTTGCCAAAGTATAAAAAAATCCTGAATCCATTTTAAATCAAATAGGTAACATATTTATTATTCTACTCTTTACAACGACTATTTAAATTCTTACGTGACATTTTTGAAATAAAACACGCTAATTTTATTCTAAAAAGAACAGATTTTATTAAATAGGTAAAAATATAAAACAAGAGGTATTCACTTTAAAATTTAAAATAATAAAGTACAAAAAGTGTCAACACTGCAACTGTCAAAAAAGTGTTACCAATTTATGCCAAAATTTCACCTTCGTTCGATTACAGTTACAGTGTGTTCCGAACAAATGTTCTTCATAAAAACGCTTTATAATGCATTTATACAAACTAAATGAAACATATTGTTGTCTATTTCTTTAAGTTAACATTAATAGAAATCTTTAAATATTAGTGTTACGCGTATATAATAAAATATGTCTAGTGGCTGTAATGCCAGTGTACTCGGCAAAGTGATTCTAAAAAAGAACACACTTACCGCCTAAATATTTCGTGTTGGTATCATGTGACGTCACGGGCTATGACGCCGATGACGTGCAACGGTATGTAAATTACATGAAGTATATTCAAACTGAAGAATAACTATTTAAACTAATACTGTAAACGTGGTTGATATTTTGGCCCTCTAAACTTTTTTTTACTATGCAGTGTGGCGTTTAATAATTGCATTAATATTAATATTTATAAACTACTACAAAAATAAGGGTTTTTTCATTAATCTCGGTCAATTGCTTATGTATTTTAATTTGTAAACTCGCAAAATTAAAATACTTTTTAAGATCTATAGCTTTTATTTGAATATTTTTTCTCTAAAATGTATAAAAAACGTTTTAAAGACAAAAAATTATTTTTTCTTCAAACGTCAAATAATGATGACATTACTTATCTAACTTGATCCTGTCAAAGTTTGCTGTCTCCGCCGGCAGCAGTTTTTTTTTCATTTCTTTACGGCGCGGCGGAGGGAAAAATGTTGTCATGGCAACAATATGAAACATGTCACAAAGCAATAATACAAATGTCATTAACAACAATTAAACATCATTTTTATTTATAGTAATATTAAAAGTACAATTAGTTAATGGGGCATTTTCAAAATTGAAACCGTGCAAAAATGTTCCCGACTCTTGATACGCATTGGTAATTGTTGATGATACTGATGGTCGAGAACAACTTTCAGCAATCATTCCCGATGTTGGCGAATCATGAGGGTTTAAAATTTTTTGAGCATTATCGTTCTTATTTCTTATTGAATCCTTTATATATCCTTCGGCAACCGTGCTTGATTTAAAGCCCCCATGTCGTTTGGGGCATTCTAGATTTCCGCCTCCATCAATTAAAAGTGTTGCTGAAGTTCGTCGTAAAGAGTGACCTGTGTATGCGCTTGCATCGTTTAAATTTAAATAACTAGCTACTTTTTGGGCTACTGCGCTGATTGAATGTATTCCCATGACGCTTCGGTAACACTTTCCATTTTGGTACTTGATAAAAAATCTGTTTTCTGTGAAATTTTCAGGCCGCAGTGATGCATACTTTTTATACAGTTCAATGTAGTTTTGACCAATTATCGTAAAAGATCTAATTTGTCGTGTTTTACTGTCTGGGATTTTGATAATTGTTACATTTTCTTTATCCGCAATGTCCACAGTCTTCATTTTTACCATTTCGTCGCATCGACAGGCGCCGGTAACCCCAATTAACAAAACAATCTGAAATATTTTTATAATTTAGTAGAGTATACTACATGCTTTGCAATATAATTTTTTTTACCTTTAATCCTAAATACAACTTATCTGGCGCTTCAAACAAAAATTTATCAAACTCGTCTTTAGTGAAAACTTTAGACTTCTTTGCAGTATATCCTTCGCTTGTTTTTTTTTTTTTTCAGAAAGGCACGTAACTTTAAAAATTTGCTTATATCCACATTTTTTCTAATAACTAACTCGGATTTTATCATAGAGTATCGTGACCACATTGTAGAAGATTTCCATTTATTTTCATTTTCCATTATATTAAAATATGCCAGTAAAACGACTTCGGTAACTTGCCGTACTCCTCTTGTATCGCACCACTCTTGGAAGTGCTTGTACGCTAACCGATACTTTATTCCGGACTTGGAGGGCCCCAAACGTGCTACTGCATCATTAGCCGCGGACTCAATTTCGTTTAGGTTTTCCATTTTCGCACTAAATTTGCGGTTGCAACAACAATAAGCTGTCTTTAATAATTGCAAACAACTGTAACCAGGGAGACGCAAATCCCACCGACGACTTAATTATTTTAATTTCTAACATCTAGACGACTTTGATAGTTGTCACAGTTAATTTCGAGTAAAAATAGCGTATGAATTGTACTATTTATGGTTGAAAATTGCTACGTTTGAAGAAAAAATAGTATACTTTATTCGGCAAAGAAGCGACTTTTCTTGACTTGCCCTCTATTACGCGCCTCACTTCGTTCGGCGCGTAATATCGGGCACGTCAAGAAAAGTCATGCTTCTCCGCCTCATAAAGTAATATACTATTTTTACTCTCTGATTGTTTAAAAAAACTTTTACGTCTTCAAGGATTTGTTATCAGCTCTACCTCACATTTATGCCTTTTAGAACCTTTAAAAATCTGTATAAAATTGTTTCAGCTGTTTTTTTGTCTTTACTGGCCTATATGGGTATGGGGTCGGAAGGAGGGGGTCGGGAAAGGACGGGAAACCGATATTTGCCGCCTCTGACAAATCCCCACGTTCCGGTCTAACATATATCTAAGTATTTAGACAAGCCGCCAACAAGATACGAATTGCTATGGATAAGGCGCGAGAAGAAGAGAAAGAACAGCGTTTCTTGTAAAACACTGGGGATTTAAAATAATAATAAGTTATATTATTTTGAGAATCTTCAAAGTGACAATTGCAGAAATGTTTTGAAAAATATAAATAAAACAAACGTCCGTCAATTGTTGTTACATATAAATAACAATAATTTATTGTGTAATTAATAATAAATATTAATTTGGTGGTTGTATTCGAACTTTATATTATGACAAAGAAACGAACTATCTAAATTATCATCGAAGCAAGCAAATACTGCCTATCTTGTATTCCTAGAACCAACGATCGCGCGACTAGTATCCATCCCAACTTTCATTGATGTTTCCCATTATAAATAATATTCAAAACATGTTAATTATATATTTGTTTAATGGACTCCATTAGTTTAGGAAAAACCTTAGAACTTATAAAATTACAATTAAACGTCATATTAGATGACGTTGTTTTGTAGTAAATACATCATATCTTCAAGCATTTTTTGTTAACAACTATTGTCTTAGGTGACAGGCACCAATGTAATTTTATTTATCTATAATAATTTAAGGAGTTTCTGGAAAACCATCAATAAAAGTTTAATAATAAACGTGGCTAAATGGGTTAACATATTGTAAAGACTAGCATATTCTGTATGATATACTTATTTCATTCATATATTTATTAGCTAATAATTCTATAATTTTTTATTTAAAATAAAATATATCTTTTTTCTCTTCCTCTAGTTTTACAACCGTCTCTGTGGATTCTGATCTGTTTAATGGAAGTAATTCATTTCTTTCTCTCGAGTTTCGGAATCCCCTAATGTTTAAATTATTTTCGACGCTCTCTAACCAACCTATTCCAAGACGTTCTCTAGATATATTTTCGGTATTCTTTCTTCTTCTTATATGGCCGTGCACCTACAGTGCGTTGGCGAGTTATCAAAGGCCAGACGTTTGTCTTTTGCATCATGCAAACGTTGGATCATTAGTTGAGCGATTGCTTATTTTTTTCCTCTCAGAATATAGCCCAGGTATCCAATTTGTCGTATCTTGATTAAGTTAAGTAACTCTCTCTCAGGAGTTGCCCCTCTTAAGACTTCCTCGTTTCTCACCCTATCTGTATAAGGAAATAGTATAAGGAACATTATTCGCAAGGTCCACATTTCGAAGATCTCCACTTTTTAATGGAGGGTATTTTAACGTCCATGTCCCCATCCTGTATTATGGGGACCTGTTATATGGACCATACACATCACTTAACCTTTCTGTATTGGAGGTTGATTGCGGTTAGATGGTAAATCCATTCTGATAGATCGGTAATCTGCCATTCTATGATATTTTTGTGTATCTCTTATTGTCTATTGAATGCAAGTAACCTAGTCACAAGATTCTATGAGTTCATACGTTCATAAGTTCGTATGGATTATGTGCATATATAAAAAAAAGATGTCATGCTGCTCTCTTCCTTGACATTTTTCTTTCGAAGAGTTTTAAGTTTTCTTCGTCTTTCTTTAGCAGAGTCCATTTTTTATAATCATAGGTCATGATGACCATAATAAGGGTTTTTTGTAAGTGTATCTCAAAACGGCGCCGTGAGGTTTTAAAATAACAGTTTTTTTCTGTAATGTGCCCTGTTGGTCCTACTGCAGCTAATTGGCTTATTGTTCATTTTGGCTAAAACAAATAGGCAAATTGTGCTGCGGCTGCCTCCGTATCATTGCGAGTTGAATCTCATTGAGAAAATTTGGGTCCAGGTGAGAATGAAGTGGCATGCAAAAAGCACAACATTTAAACTGCAAGAAATAAAAAAAACTTCTGTTACAAGCTCTCGAGAATGTAATTACAACATATTGGCAAAATTGTGTTAATCACATCCTCAAAGTAGAAGAAGAAATATGTAAACTAGATGGCATCATGGATGGTGTAATAGATAATTTCAATTGGCAATGCAGACGAAACCTGGGAAGACCACCCACAAGATGGACTGACGACATAAAGAGGATTTGTACCAACTGGATTGCAGCAGCGCAAGATCTGAATGGAGGTTTTTCGAGGAGACCTATGTTCAGCAGTGGACGACTATGGGCTGATGATGATGAATGCTGACACTAACACAAGTTCCTCAGAAGATGAATAAATTGTATATACAATATAATATATGTCAAGAGCAACAAAGTGCAAACTTTATAAAACAATAATACAAGTGCTCGCTTACGGATCGGAAACATGAGCAATGACCACCCGAGATAAAGAGTTACTACGAATCTTTAAAAGAAAAGTATTGAGGACCATGTATGGCGGTCGATGGAGTTAACGAACAGGGTCTGTGGAGAAGGCGACATAATTTCGAACTCTATAGACTTTTTGGTTATGCAGATACCGTGGAAACCTTCAAAATAAACCTTCTAAGATGGGTGGGCCACGGTAAACGGATGGATGAAAGTGATTCGTCTAAAATAACTATGCTAAATAGGCCGGTCAGAAGAAGAAGAAGGGGCCGACCTACACTCAGGTATCTGGACGTCTTAACCTTCCGTTACTCGCGCACGGTGTGTCAGATCTGTCCTCTAAATAGTTTCCAGTAACTCTGATTGGAATTGCTGCTCCATATACATCTTCAGTCGCTCAACTGTAGATGAACTGTATGTGCAGTGTAGAAAAGAGCATTTTAATTTTATTATTAGGGTGCGTTCATTACGGAGACCATGGCATGGTATCCTCGCCTAGAGCATAGCACTGACAGTGAACGCTCGCATTTAAAATAATGCATTTAATATTGCGTGGCGATGATAATATAATACCATCCTGTGGTCCGTTCGAGGGTCGGCGCCTCGTTATAAACGCACACTTAGGCAGCATGGCCCGGTACACCGGGTGCGAGTATTGTGCACACATTTTTGTGCTTTGGATCAGACATCCAAAGTTTTACTCTGTAAGGTGATATAAGTTATTTTTATTATTTTCAATGTTTATATATTTGTATACAGATATGGATTATGAGAAGCAGAAACAAAGGTTACTAAAATTATTTGAGGAAGTCTCGACCGACGAGGAAATGTATGAAGATGATGATGAATACCATCAAATCAAATGAAATCATTTGATGACTACATGATCAAATGAAATTGACCATGTAGAAGAACGATCTGAATGTAGTGATAATGAACAAGAATTTGAAGACGATCAAAGAGAGGAAGAAAATGTTAGTTTCAGAAGGGAGCCGTACTTTTAGGTAAAGATAAATTAACAAAGTGGAATAAACATTGTCCACCGAATGAATGAATGTAAGAACACGCAGTACCAATATATTTGTACGATTGCCAGCTATAAAAGAATTTGTTAAAACAAATCAATCAATCACTATTGACATCTGGAATTGCATTTTTGACGAAGAAATGCTAAATCTAGTTATTGACTGTACAAATATAAAAATTGAGAGTGTGACAAATGATTACAGCAGATAAAGAGATGAGAAACCTACCGACGTTGCCGAAATCAAAGCCCTAATTGGTCTTCTTTATCTTGCTGGTATTAGAAAAGCAAACCACATGAATTTAGGGGATCTCTGGAGAACAGATGGCACTGGTATTGAATCTTTTCGGGTTGTAATAAGTAAGCCTAGATTTCAATTTCTTTTGCAGTGTCTGCGATTTGATAATATTCACACATGAAATGAAATGAAAGAATACAAGTAGATAAGCTGGCTCCAATACGAACATAGTTAAAAAAAAATTTACAGCAACATTAAAAAATGCTATTCCCATTCTGCTTAGTTACCATTGACGAGAAACTAGAAGTTTTTCGAGGAAAATGCAGTTTCAGGTAGTACATTCCTAGCAAGCCGAATAAATATGGCATAAAATTTTTTTCTATTTCCGATGCCAAACAGTTCTATACCAGCCACTTAGAAGTGTACGTTGGAAAACAACCAAATGGCCCTTTTCAAGTTTTCATACAACGACGCAAGATGTAGTAGAAAGACTTTGTGAACATATTTAGGGTAGTAATAGGAATGTTACTCTGGATAATTGGTTTTGTAGTGTCCATCTAGCTGATTGCCTTAAATAAAAAAAATTAACTTTAGTGGGTACAATTCGAAAAAATAAAAAACAGTTGCCATTAGAATTTGTACAAAATAATGGCCGGTGGATTGGCTCTTCAATGTTTGGTTTTTACGACGGAATCACCTTAGTTTCGCATATTCCAAAAAAAAAATTGAAACGTCCTACTTATCTCTACAATGCACCATGGAGATGATATTGATCCTGCCACAAATAAACCTGAGATAATAATTACATAATATATAATAAGACGAAGAGCGGAGTACATGTGGTGGATAAATTATGCGCGCAATATAATTGCGCCTGTGTCGTAAGACGATGGCCTATGGTTCCTTTTTTTATTTTGTTGAATGCAGGATGAATAAACTCTTTTGTAGTTTATAATAGTCTAAATGAAGAATCTACAACACAAAGTAAAGAAGTAAAGAATTTTTACTGCATATCTTCTATGTTACTAATCAGGGACTATCAAAAAGTACGGGTTATTTCTACCAACTTACCCAGAACCATAAGAATGAGGCTTAGGAGAAGATATGTGACTTGCCAGCGAAACAAGTACCAGTCATAACACCCAGGACTAAAGGTCGCTGTGCTGTTTGTGATTGGCGGAAAAATAGGAAAACAAAATATTATTGCCAAATATGCACAAAATATCTGTGTGTGGAACATGTTACACCATTGTGTAATTTATGTTATGAAAATTTTAATTAATATTTCTTTTTTTTGTTACAATTCCTCTTTATTTTTGTTTTGTTGTGTATTAAATTAATTTCTTTAAGTTCCTACTAAACAAATTTAACAATACTCAATAAATTTTTTTTAATTTCCAAGTTTTTTGTATATATTAATTGATCACTATGAAAACTAGCTTCATTAAAGTAATATAATGTTGGAACAAACGCATTACAAAATTATATGACCATTATATTCAGTAAATAAGATAATTGTACACAATTTTCAAAAAAAAAATTAAAAAATATTACCAACTCATATTTTCGGGCCCGGTCTTGTGCACCGTGTGCGAGTATTTGATCACAGAAAATTGGCGCGTGTAACGGATGGTTAAGGGAGATTGGAGTAAGGGGATGGAGAAGACAGACACTCGACAGGAAGGATGGAAGCATGTTTTGAGGCAGGCCAGGGCTCACGAAGGGCTGTAGCGTCAACTGATGATGATATAATTTTAATGTTATTATGATTTATTTGAATTTGTATTTTATAAAAATTAAAAATATAATTAAAAACAATGGATTTATACATCAAACAATTAAATATGAAATTTTTAAGTAAGGCAATAAAGGCAATAAGATGTAGTAACTAAATTTGTAAAAAAAATTTACATGAGACTATTTTCTGAGAATGTTAAAATGCTATGTATTCAGTACTTTGCTTTACGGTGTTGAGGCATGGACTCTTAAACAGAAGAATGTTAAATATCTTGAAAGCTTTGAGATGTGGTGCTACCGCCGTATACTAAAAATAAGTTGGGTGGATAAAATTACAAATGAAGAGGTAATACGCGGAATAAATAACGATCCAGAAATTATACTGAATATAAAAAAGAGGAAACTTGAATACTTTGGCCACCTGATGAGAGGACAGAAGTACACATTCCTACAAAATATAATGCAAGGAAAAATCCAAGGACGCAGAAATCCAGGCCGTAGAAGAATGTCCTGGATGAGAAATCCAGGATTGGAGAGAGTAGTTTGGCTGTACCACTAACGAATTATTCAAAACAGCAGTAAATAAAATTAGAATCGTCCTAATGATATCCAATCTCCGATAGGAGAGGCACTCAAAGAAGAAGAAGAATTTTCAAGGGATCTTTTTTGCAAAGGTACACTTCTTCCTGTTTCAATTAAGTGTCATTCGTTTCAATGAACTTTTGTTTTTTATCTGTGAAGTTGTCCGTGAATTTTCTAGTGACAGTATTGGGTGTGAATCTGTCTTTTGAATTTCTGCATCCGAAACATTTTACCTGGCAGCAGGAGAGGCCACCATTTTAGTATCATGTTTATTATATTGGAGGTTTTTTTCATTATTTTGACCTTAACCTTAGGGTAGTGGCGTCACTGTGTAAGAGACCAGGTAGACTGTACTTCTTGTATCGTTGTGACTGACGGTTAGTCGTCGTGTGACCATTACAGTGTAATAGTGTGTTATAGTAAACGAGCTTTCGGGTTTCTTAGACCGGCGCCACTAATATAGTTACAAAAATATTCCGAGGTAAACTATTAGATATTTGTACATTTCTCTAATTCTAATTAAAAGATTATTATATTTTAGTAATGGGGGATTACGAGCACGGGCAAGCTTACTTGCAGAAACTTTAAGAAAAAGTAGGACTAGATACTAGTGACATTGATTCAGTGGCATGCCAAGATGAATCATAGGAAGAGGAACAGGACATTGAGGAAGTTATAAATCAAGACAGTGAATCAGAACAGGAGATATCAGATGCAAATGAATTGAATGAACGATAATTGGTACCATTGTGGAAAATACAAATAAATACATAGCCTCCATCTCACTGATGAAATGGAAATCCGTGCTTTTATAGGCCTCTTGTATTTATCTGGGCTAGGTCACTGTAATCGTGCCAGTGTAGATGATGTTTTAAAGAGAGATGGTTATGGTATCATATAATATAACATAACATTAATAGTTTCATATACCTGGGGTCCCTAATAACAAATGACGGAGGATGTGACAGAGAGATACGTAGAAGGTTGACTATTACTAGAACAGCTATGATGAAACTGGTAGCAATTTGGAAAAATTCTAGCATAACAATACACAAAACTAAGGCCGGTAAGGGCGCTCATTTTTCCCATAGCGACATATGCATCCGAAACGTGGACCTTAAAGAAAGCGGATAAAAATAAACTAGACGCTTTTGAAATGTGGGTATACCGCAGCATGTTGAGAATATCCTGGATTAATCATCGCACTAACGTATCGATATTAGAACAACTTAAAGTAAAGGATAGATTGCTTAAACAAATACAACAGAGATATTTTCAGTATTTTGGACACATTACTAGAAGAACAGGTACGATGGAAAAACTGATAGTCGCGGGTAGAGTTGAAGGAAAGAGACCTAGGGAAGATCTCCAAGCCGTTGGGTAGATCAAACAAAAATACTGATTAACGAAGGGTTACATGAAGCCGAACAACTAGCTCAAGACAGAGAAGGATGGAGAGAAATCGTGAAAAAACTGTAAAGGCCTGATGGTGTCACCACATCCCAAAAAGGATTAGGACTGAGGAGGAGGTTATGGTATAGAAATTTTTTATCTTACGATGACTCTACAAAGGTTCCGATTTCTTCTTCATTGCGTTAGGTTTGATGATAAAGAAACACATACAGAGCGATCAAAAATTGGCAAGCTTCCATTCGTGTGGTGTTTGAACATTTCGTAAAAAATTGTCAAAATGGTTATAAGCACATTTGTTACCATTGTTGAGATGTTTCCTGCTTTCAGAGGGAAATGTTCGTTCCGTCAGTACATTCTCTCAAAACCTAATAAATACGGACTCAAGATATTTGCAGTTTGTGATTCAAAAGTATTTTACACTTCAAAAATGGAAGTCTACGTGAGATCCCAACCCGATGGTCCATATAAATTTTCTAACAAACCTAATGATGTGGTTTTAAGATTGTGCAAACATATTTCTGGTTCACGCGTCAACTTGACAATTGATAACTGCTTTACATCAGTTCCACTTGTGGAAAAGTTGCTTCGGTATTACAAAATAACTACAATTGGAACGCTAAGAAAAATAAAACAGAACTGCCAGTCGATTTTTTCAAACCCCACTAAACGTCCAATCCATACAAGCATGTTTGGCTTTACAGAGGATATCATAATCGTTTCTTATATCCCAAAGCAACGCAAAAATGTGATTTTAATATTAAGCATGCACCATCATGATGATATTGACATAAACAGTGATGATAAATCGAAACCAGTAATAGTCACTACTTATAATAATACGAAAGGAGGAATCGACGATGTAGATAAGTTGTGAGCTAGTTACAACTGCCCCCGGAATAACAGAAGATGGCCCATGGTGATATTCTACACATTGTTAAATGTTGCTGGAATCAATACTCAGGTGATGGCAAACAACGGAGGCCCAAATATACGGCGACGACATTTGTTAAGTGATTTACCAAACGCATTGGTTCATCCACATTTGAAAAGGAGAGCCACTCTTGGCAATCTTCGGAGGACGCTGAAGCTGAGACTTATGGAAGTAACTCGAAGTGATGCACCGAAAAATTAATAAATGCCATTACTTGCTGTGCATCTACTGGAGAAAGAATAAAAAAACTCGTTTTTCCTGCTACAAATGCAATGCATTTATGTGTTTAGAGCATATCACAGTTGTGTCAGAACTGTAGGGAACTACAATAAAAGTATATCGTTTTGTTTTTTGTAGCTATTTGTTGCATTTATGTTCCTTTAACATTTTTTAAGTATGTTTATTATATTACGTTTGTTTATTTTTATTTTATAAGGAAAAATTAATACACATGACATTTTTTTCAATAACTATTCAAATCATTGTTCTGTTTAGTTTAATAAAGTTTAAGTTATTCTTTTTTACTAAAACTTCTTAATGTATTTACCTATTCTAAATTCCTACAAAATAAAAAAAAATCCTCTAGTTCTATTTTTTAGACCCACCTGGTCGATGACAGTATGACACCGGGGCAACTAAACTTGTAAGAAACTAGAAAGCGCCAGTAACCGAAGGTTAAAGATTTAGCCAACACACCACCAATGCAGCCAAAGTACATTATTACCCCACAACCTCTTTAGTCCAGTTACTGTGGCATTTTCCCTTTAAATTTTTTATAACTGCACCGATTTATCTGAAATTTTTACAGTGGGTAGTAAATTACTCAAAAAACATAAGTTATATGGTCCGATGTGTGCTTCTACCCCTGGAGTGGTTGGCACCCCATCTAGGGGGTTGAACTTTTTACACTCAAAATAACCCCGGGAATTGATAGAGAATAAAATTTTAAACAAAAAATGTCATATAAATTTTTTTCGCTAAATCAATACTTTTTGAGTTATACGCACTTGAAAAAGTAAACTTTTCGCAAAAAAGAACATGTTTTCCAATGATTTTGTACGAATAACTCAAAAACAAAGCGTTTTATTGAAAAATCTATAATGAACAAAAATAAAGCTTATAAAAAAAACAAAGAGATTTTTTTTTACTAGAAGTAAGAAGTTTTTTTAGAAGTTTTATAAGTATAATACTAAGCGATTTATAATTGTTTGAAGATGAGTTTTTATTTTTGGGATACTATACTCGATGCATTTAACATCAAATATCGGAAAATAGACATCTTTTTTGATAAAAACTCATACAACACTTTTTAAAGAGCTAGAAAAAACCTTTAAAATGAGCTATGTTCGATTAAAACAAAGCGAAATACGAAGGAAAGAATTTGAATTACTCTAGCGTTTTAAAAAAAACGAGCAGTATAAGTAACACTATTTCGATAAGAATTGAAATTAAACGTATATCTTCTACAATTCATTTTATTTTAGTGTTATTTATAAGTTTTAAAAGTTTAGCCTGTTTAAAATGCGTATTTTTTGAAAAAATCATGTTTAAATTAAAAAATCTTTTTTTTTAATTATCTAAAAATTTACATTTTTTCAAAATAAATGTAAAACTATAAGAGATACGTGAAAAATGGTTCTATACCAAAAAGGTAGTTTTTTTCTTAACAAAAATTTTTTTATTTTTGTTGTAGCTCGAAAAATAATGGAGATATAGCCAATTGAAGTTTGAGATACAGCGGCTGACACACCTGTAATCAGCACTTTGGCCCTTTACTATTTAAAAAGAAAGATTTTTAACATATTTTAATCTACTTAGTCTTGTAGCTTTTGAAATTACCTTCAAAATATTTTTTTAATGGACACTGTAGCTTAAAAATTAACGGAGTTATTCTAAAAGAAATTTGGAACATGTTATTTATATTTTGGAGCATCAACTTATTTTCTGTATATATAAATGCTTTATTCAAGTATATTCGAAAAACTGGTAACAGACACACTAACACTCACACCAATATGTATATAAACTAACGAACACAGAGAAGCGACACTCCTTTGAAGTTGCGTGGGCAAGCCGCCAATGAGTGCCAATGACAGGAGTACTTCAGATCTCGAAGACATTTTAGAAGCTGGGAGATACTGTACAATTTTGCTGTATGGACTTGCCAAAGACATCCACATGAACAAAATGAATAAGGTCGAAGATTATTCATCATTACTTGAATAAATGCGATACGAATCCTTTATTAAAGCCACAACTAAAAATAGTGCAGTTAAATTATCATCTCTTGTACCAACTATAAGTGCCCTGGATGAGCATATCAAAAGAGTTTATTTACAAACTCAGATATGGCTTGGAAACAAAGAGATTGATATAACGGATTGGGGATGGTTCAAGAGTGATGATATTTTACAACCGATAAAAATGAAAAGTTCACCTGCACCAGGAGAACTATTGAAAATTATTTTTTGCAATTGCAAAAAGGGTTGAGGCTCAGCGTGTGGCTGTCGTAGACTAGGTCTATGTTGCAATGCTACGTGTGGAACATGCTCTGGCGACAATTGTCAAAACTGTCCTCCAATAGACGAAGAATTGGAGTTAGAACACGACGAGAATGACGCTTCAGACAATGAATAATTTGATATATTGTAAATAATTTTTATTTTTGTAAATATATTTTGTATACTTTCTAATGTAAAGTATTTTTATGCATAATTTTTTACAATAAAAACATCATGAGTATACTTAATTTTTTTATCTAGACATTTACCAAAGGGGAATTTGTTTCGTGAGCATAGAGGTGGTTTTTAAGGGTTGAAAATAAGCAACCAATCAAAAAATATTTTATTGGTAAGAAAGGAATTTTTGAATATAAGTGTACCTACATTAAAAACTTTTGAAGTTGTTTAAAAAGATTTTTTTATATATTTTGACATAGGGGGTAGTTTTTAAGGGTTTAAGTGTTGCAATCAACCAAAATTATTTTATATAAGCAGAGAATTACATTGTAGATGATATAAATGCACTACAAAAGCGTTTGAACCTGTTAAACGATTTTTTACAATTATTTTTATTAAAAGGGGTGGTTTTTAAGATTATTTAAGGGTTGAGAATGTACACAATATCCATTAATATAATTGGCAATATTTCAATTACCTAATTTAACACGATTTAAAATTATTTTATATAAAATGCTTTAATATAAATTTTTTTCATTATTTTCAATAAGGGGTGATTTCACCCCTTAAAAATAAAAAACTCACCTATCGCATATATAACTTTTGAAGAGGGAGGTAAGATAAGCCTAATTCCAAATTATTAGCAAAATCGATTCAGTTATAAAAAATTTAGAGGTATCGACATCTTTTCCTCCACAGTGACTGGAGTACTTGTATTTTTGTACATAGGCCAGGATCCCTACTGTAAGGACTGCCTTATAAGCCAATGGATTGTTGCCTGTATCCCTCCCCTAGAAGGCACGTATACCTACGTATACAAATATACCATTTAAATGTATAAATCATTCAAAAATATTCGAAGTATAAATAATCAATAAAAAATTATTTATAAACCAAATATACGTATATTGAAAATAATAAAAACTACGTTCCTACTACATCAGTAGTAAATATCATGTTTCCCGAATTTGCGAATATCGCTTGAACTTTTGCTCCCAAATTCGTATTCAAAACATATTGTTCCATTTTCTCATTAAAGAGGTATTTACTATTTACGGACACCCACTGACATTTTTCTGTTTACTTGTGATAACACCGAAAAATTTGTTTTAGGTTTTACCGCCTGATACCGTTTAGGAGCTTCGTGATTGTTTCACCGAAGACGACGCTAAGTTCAAGGTTCTTCCTTACATCAGCTGTCAACAGAAATGTATCAACAAAGCAAAAATCTTCGAGTAAGTCCCACCACTTTTTCTTGATTGATAACAAGAGGTTATTCTTGGATAACCTCCCATTTTTGTATAAAGTCAACGAAGTTTGGCATTTCAGTATTATTACCGACGTAGAATCGGCAGCACAATCATGGATAAAGTTGATTTTGAAGTGTTTTATTTAGTCAGTTATTTTTTCGTAGAAGGTTGGGAAATTTTTTATGTGTTAACTAAAGAGTTAGTGGTGATGTGCCGAATTTTCGGGTTGAAGGAAAGGCTAAGGAAAAAGACGGTGAACAGGAATTTTCATTAGTAATTAGTTTTATTTAAGAGATAGTAAGTTTGCTAATTTTTCGATAGTTTGTTTTTACCAGTTTTTTATAGTAAAAGCAATTAGTTTACTATTCTAAATATTTGGCTACTTTTAAGTACTACAAATAATTTACCAAGACAAATTCTTTAATTTTCTAATAATTTTATACGTCATGTAGGGTTCCTAATAAGTTAATAGATACTTGTTTACTTTTAAACGGTTTCAAGGCTTATACATTATTTGCCGTTATAAACATTTACTTATTAATTATTTTCAAATTTGAAAAACATTTGATAAGAATTTTTTAGAATAGTCGTAGTGGTGTAGGTCAGTTAAATATCCGTTAATTTGATTGTTGTTCAAGCTCAAATTAAGTAATTGTGAAAATTAAACTTTATTATGCTTAGAATTATTCTTAAAATTGTTTTTGATGTAATATACAGACTTATCCTGATGATTCACACTCTAAATATTTCATACTTGATGTTAACAGACTATGCTCCATTCTAATATTAGTCTAGGAGCTAGGAGGAGGGGGGTTGAGTATGCCCTTTTATGTCCCCTCGGTACCATGACTTTTTTTATGTTTTTTTGGTGCTTAGATTCGATTTTTCGACAGTACTAGGTTGAAAACTTGCCAGATAATTTATTATTAACAATTTAATTGTTTAAATAATTGTATCTCCCTAAACTATTAGAGATATTTAATTTTACCCAAATGAAAATTGTTCCTTTTAAAAGAATGAACAAAATAGCGTTTGGTTATCTTTGATCTGATTGTTAGAACCGGAGTTATAACAAATTTCGTGAAAAACATTTGCAAAGTAGACATTCGATAGGGCTTTTCCCAGTATAACTCAGCTTTCATAGGTTCTATTAACTTTCAAAACCCCCTCATTTTATCGAGCTGTGGGTGACTTGGTATGCTGAAATATCTTTTATTATCGATATTTTCACATACGGCTCACACTCCATCTGAGGGCAAAATTCACTCATCCCAGATATCTACGGTATCAAAAGGATTTACTATTTATTTAAGCTATTACTAAACTATTATGATAATAATTTATTTAGAATATATTTTATTTAAACTATTACTCGTAGAGGAAATGTATTTTTTTATTTAAAAAGCTGACAATTTTTACACGAATTTAAAAAAAAATGTTATTCTGGGATGATTAGGTAAAAACTAGGGATTTTTAATTCGCAGCTAATTTGTTTATAATAATTAGAAAACGTAATTAGTCTCATTTTAAAGATAAAGACTTGAAAGTTTTATTATACAATAAAAAATCAATTAGAATAATCAATTTTTTGGAAAACATATTTTTTTAATTGTTTAAACAAATTACATTGTCTATTTAATAATAATAATATTAAAATATTGCATATGTGTAATGTGCTGATGTGCTCGATCCCAACTAAAATATATTAGGACAAATGCAAATACATATTATATGCGCAAACATGTTTGCGTTTGCACAAAGTGTACTATGGCATTTCAGAATATCTAGCTAATAAACGTTTATCTCAAAAAAAATGATTAATACTGTATAGGATGCTGATGGTTCCGGTCTTCATTTATGGATTCGAGGCATGGATCCTTACCAAATCCGATGAATCATCTGTGTTTTGCTTTGTAAAAAAGATAAGACGTACAATATTTGGAACGTTTGTTTGTAGGTGGAGACCTACACAATTTTGAGCTCTCTCTCTCCAGTCCTGACCCCACGGAGAAAGTGTAGTGGTTATCATGATGTCGTGTATTGTCCGTCTCCAAATATCTCTGTCTCTGGTCATTTCTTTTAACTCATACATAGGTCTTTTACATATTTTACATATCTTATACACTTTTACATATTATCTTATTGCAGATTTTCTTCGTGATCTTTGGTCTTCTACCTTTCTTTGGATAATAAGTCTTTCCATGTTTTCTGTGTCTGCTCTCATAACATGTTCAAAGTATTTTAGTTGTTGAAAATGGACTTTGCTGGAAAGCCGTTTGCTGACCTTTAGCTCATTAACAAATTGAATTATTTTGTCCTGTGGTCGCTCCACGGAATTCGTAAGATTCTTCTCCAACAGAACATTTCAGTGGCTTCAATCTTTCTTCTTTTCGCTTGTCGTATCCAAGATTCACATTCGTATGTCAGTATTGGGAATATTAAGCAGTTTATCAACCTCATTTTTAGAGTTCGTGAATTTTGAGAGTGTGAACTCACAACCTCAAACCGGTCAATAGTGGTTATGTGTGGATGATTGTTATGTAGTCTATCCACTATCATGATCTTTGACTTTGATATATTTAACTGCAGACCAAATATTTGACTTTCGTTTTCAACCAGTCGTATGCGATCAATTAACTCTTCCTGACTATTTGCAAGAAGGGCTGTGTCATCTGCAAAACCTAATTTGTTTATTTTTCGGCTATTTGCCCATCCTTCAAGCGCCCTTCTCATAATCTGCTCCCTATACATATTAAATAATTGAGGAGATAGTATACAACCTTGTCTGGCACCTTGTTCTGGATGGAATTCGTTTGAGAGTGTGTCAAACACTTTAACTATTCTAGTAGTGTGTTTTTGAGCTAGAGAACATATACCTATAAGCTAAATTGGGTGGAAAGGACATTATTACCACAATCAAATCACAAAGGTGCAATCGGTGGATACCAGCAAATGGGGTAGTCTAATGCTCAGGTTGATAGACGGGGTGACGCAAGATTCGATCACATCAGTGATCCCACTGCAAAACCCAAGCCTATAACTGAACTGTGCTGTGGCACACTGATGATGATGAAAAACATTTAAAATCAAGAGTTTAGGATATTTTTGTGTTTTCAAAAACAGTTACGTACACTGTCTTGACATGCCTAAAATCCCAATTTAAAATTAGTGATTTTCTTAAATTTTGAAATCTCAGAGATTGATAAATCGACCAAAAAGAAAAGTTTGTAATTGGATAATAATAATAATATCGTGTAGCATTTTTACGGGGTAGATTCTTTCGGCTTATCCTGGCACCAATTGCATCTAATTTTGATACACGCTAGCCCAGAGAGACTGCCGGCTTTATTCTTTTACGTTACTCTTTACCCTCCGAAGTGCGATAACGGCTCGTTATCATTTGCAGAAATGTGAATGTCCTTGTTGGTACCGCCTAGCTACGGCCGCCCCATTAGATAGTAGTAGGTTAGATTAACGTTATTTGGAACGATTATATAATATCTCGAAGATTTTTAACCAAACGGGAAAATATATTTAGAAGGACATCATGGTTAAAGAACATCAGAGAGTGGGCAGGAATGACTACCATACATTTATTTAGAGCAGCTGTCAACAAACTTGTATGGACCAACGTGATTGCCAACATCCACAGAGGATAGGCACCAAAAGAAGACCATTTTTTGGATTATTTCAATCAAATCTCAGCACTACTTTTAGGATATATCTTTCTGTATCAATTTCATTTACCCAAAATTGGACATAAGCCTCTTCTACTTTGTATTATTCTTCTCTGTTTTTTGCTATATTCATCCTTATCGAGCTTGCGAATTTTTTGAGGTCGTTTACCCATCGCATTTCCTAGTGGTCCTTGTCCTCTCCAGTTTTCCCAAATTATCCACTGTACGATTAAACTATTTCACTTTTTAACTTCATACCTAATCTGTCTATTAATTTTATCATTTTAGTTTTGCAATTGCTCTTCCGACATCTCTTGTTCAATGAATTAATATAATATAAAATAATATTTATTCAAAAATAGTGTATGCTATAGAATTTTTCACCTGTAAGTTATCATTGTAGATGAAATCTCTCATGCAGCGATGTGATTGTCATTCTAATTTGTCTCAGTAAGTAACAGAACGATTTAAATTTCTGACTGATTTTGTCACTTCTGTCATTTCTGATAATTACTTGTCAAAAATTTGCAAATTAGATACCAGATTAAATCAAATATTTAATTTGGTTTTAGACTCTCAGTAGAATCAGTTACGTGATATTTTTAATAAATAATTTTTTTCAAAATGGCCCATAGAATACATTAATTCATAACTTTTTATATCAAAATAGTGAAGAACAGTACCAAATAGGCTGGCAACATAATATCTGCAAGAATCTCGAATTTGTATCAAAATAAAAAAAGAAACTAAATGAGCAGTACATGACTACAGATAAAAAGTCAAGTTCACCCCAGAGTATTGGTCATCATTCCTACTGGTTACGTACAAGTATGTATGTATGCAATTTTTTTTCTTATCGCCACTTTTAGTCCAGTCGTCAGAGATTGGGTCACTAAAAATAAAACGAAGAAATTGAATTTTAAAAAAAATTCAATTTCTTGTTGAAAGTGTCAATTTTAGGACTCCAAAAGATATGCAAAATGTTTGTCACTCCTAGCCCTGTGCTTCCTTCCTCGTATTGGGGGAAAACGGAAAACTTCGATTTACCAAGAATCTGTACGCCGTACAGATGAACGGTATCACAAATGGGATGGTCAGATGACTTGAAGACACACGCAGGCCCGAAGTGGATACAAATTGCCTACAATAGAGAGACGTGGAAGAAGGAAGAGGAGGCCTATGTCCAAAATTGGACAGCAAGGGTTGTATACATAGATGGATAGATCTGTACGCCGTAGAACAAAATGCTTTAAACAAGGAATGTAGCTGTAGCTGATTTTCAATGTCAGTTAGGCGCGCGAAATCAATTTTCTAAATAAAATTTGTATCAACTCGACGGTAAATATTCGATATCTTTTGAGAGTGTCCTATCGACAAAAATCAAAATGCGTTTTAAAGGTGAAGAGTGCTTTCGTATGCAATTTTTGTACCTATTTTACTGCAAATGAAGTCAGTTTTTATAAAGCTGTTAAATAAATAAACATTGCGCGATTTTTACCATTTTTTACGATTCTCGTAAGAAATTTATCGCTTTCATTGACCGGTCACTATATACTTTCGATTGTTAAAGCCTAATCTTTAAAACCTATAACATGAAATGTCGATTTTGAGTTTTAGCAACAAATATGAGACATTTGAAATATGGTTTGATTTCACATTACAAACTGTCTATAATTTTTAAAAGGTTCAGTGGTATTTTCGTCCCTGACAACGAGTATTTGTACAGATCTGCAATTCTTAACTCGTGATAATTTTCCTATCGAATACCTGTTTTACTAATGTGGCTGTTTTTCTAGTTTTTCATAATTGATTTTCTAGTGGATAAAGATGATTAGTAAATTGTATTTGTTAACATTTTTATCGAACTATAAATTAGTTTTTGCTCATTTGGGTATTAAAAAAGTAATTAAGATAATAATTTAAAATTTTAATCATTCTACATCTATACAATCAAAATTTCACAAAAAGTTTCACAATAAGATAATATTTGTGACGACAATAAGCATATTATAATTATTTACTGTATCAATAATCGATTTCTATATACTGTTGGAAGTCTAAGAAGCGAACATTCAACATTTAATATGGTACCTAGTATTATGGTTTCATATGGGACAGACAAAGTAGCATTTTCTCTATCGGTGTAGCTAACTTCGCCATATATGGTCTTCAATACTTTTCTTTCAAAGATTCGTAGTAATTCTTCATCTCGAGTCGTCATTGCCCATATTTCTTATCCGTAAGTGAGCATTGGGCTTGTTGTTTTATTAAGTTTGCACTTTGTTGCTCTTGATATCTTTCTTGCTCTTAGTTAAGAGCCTAGGCCAAAATAACAGCGGTTAAACACGCACATTCTTTATCTCATATCTTTGGATGTGTTGTTTTTGCAGTCCACCTCCAAGTTATTTTTTTGCATTCTTGATATAGCCGGCATATATTTAGTTTTCTGGGTGTTAATCATAATTCCGGTGTTTTCTGCGGCGTTTTTGATACCTATGAAAGCTTCAACTGCTTCATTTCGGGGTCTTCCAATGATCACAACGATGACAGCGCATCTCCTGGCGCAGTGCTCTGTTAGTTTTAAATGGTTATGAAACATCCCCTTGTACCCCCATTTTACATTGGACTTCATTATTGTCATTTTGGTTAATTCTACCAATCCTTTTGGTATTCCAAATTCGATCATAGCCAAATATAATTGTAGTCTGTCAAGAGTATCATACGCTACCTGCCTCAAAGTTTACGAAGATGTAATGGCAGTCTATGTCGTTGTCCGTTGTTTTTTTCTAATATTTGTGATGGATCAAATGTGATCAATGGTAGATCTGTTTTTCAAAAAGCCTCTTTGGTGGGATCCTATTATGTTGTCAGTATACTGTGCCAGTCGTTCGTTAAGTATCAGGAACACAATTTTGTATGCTATATTAGAAAGATCTCTCTAAATTTGGAACAGTCAAGCGCGTTTCCTTTTTTTTGTATAGGGCATATAATTACAGTATTCCAATCTTCTGGTAAAGCGCCCTCTTGCCATACCTGTATTAATAGTTTGTGAAAGAGGGTTACAAATGTTTGTTTGACCGCTATATTTCAATATTTCTGCGGGTAGGTTGTCTGCTCCAGGTGACTTATTTCTGGCTCAAGACTGAATTGCTTTATTTCTTCCAAAGCTGGTAGCTTAATTTCCTCCTGTTCTAGTTTTATATCACCTCTACCTTCAGCTCTACCTTCTTCATTAAGAAGCATACTAAACCGTTCCTGCTACCTTTTCAGTACTTCTACTATCTGGTTCAAAAGAATTTCATTATGAGTTTTGACTTGGTTCGCTTGTGACTTGAATTTTTTTTATGTTAAATAACTGGTTTGTCCGTGCTCCTGCTTTCTATAAAGTTCTTCATTTCTTCGAACTCTTTATTGATTTGTTGGCGCTTTTTCTATTTATGCTTTTGATGTTCCTCTAAACTAGTTGTCTTGCTACCCTTTGAGTATCTCACTAAACACTTCATCTGAGATTTTTTGCAGCCTGGTTCTTATAAACTCCCAATTTGTGTTCAGTTCAATGGGTTCTACTTCACTTAGTTTACGATCTAAGCATATTTGAAAATTCCACTTACTTATTACACTTCAATTTATTAACGTTATAGTTAATTATTTTTGGCTTAATTTTATCATTTCTGACGTTTGATATACGTGCTCTGAGACTCCCAGCTATGAGATAATGATCGGACTCAATAATACCACAACTTGAAAAGTTTGGTTGTGATCATTCTTATTCTAAATGTTGTTTAGATGATAGGCCTACAAGAACTGTAGTGTCACTTCCAAGCAGAATTCAAAGAACGTAGATAAACAATGATCTCACTAAACAGCGCAACATGGCCGTTCTTGAAACAATGAGTAGGATTAGACTAAGCTTGCAGTGTTCCAAGATGTATCTTTTGTATATTAATTTCTTATAGTTTCGACACTGTATAAGTCATTCTCTTTCACAGAAACATTAAAATGTGATTCTATTAGGGCACTTTTTTGTCGTATCTATTTCCAAACCTAATGTTTTGATGGTAAGATGCTGCGTTATCAAAATAACCCACGCATTTACTAGTATATTGTCGAAAAAGGCATAGAAAATCTGTATTTTTTAACATGCATAAATAGAAACCTGTACATGACAGTTCAAAGAGCAAACTTATTATCTCGTTAATTAGTGAGATTAATTCGATACCAGTATCCTTCGCCTATTCTCGATCTCAATGTTTTTATCATCAATTGTTGTTCAGTAAACATATTATAACCTTATTTGTCATTTTTCTGTTTCACAGGAGGTTCAGAATGGCAAACGATAATTACTCGATTTTTACCAGTCGGAATATGTTTAGTAGCTGTTATGCAGTGGAGGGCATTCAGAAAAAGACAAAAGGATGGAGTTGCAAGTCAGTGGGAGATCAACTGTTATTGTTTGCTTCCCTTGAGAACAGTATCTAGATGTTGGGGGTACCTTGCAGGTAAGTTTTATATGTACTATACAATGTGTTTAATGATCAGATTGGGTATGTATTAAACCTTTTCTGTATTTAGTAGTATTGAGGTCAAAACCGTTTACTAACAAACATTGCAATAAGTGTTTTAATAACTTTAATTAAATCACACATTTATAAGAGAATTAGTACACTGGATGAGCTTATAAGAAATACAGAAAAGCTTATCGCTGTTAAACAGAAGAACATAATATAGAAATTAAAGAAGAATTCTACGAACAGCTAGAGGAAATATACGACAGCTCTCCAAGAAATGATATCAAGATCGTACTAGGAGTTATGAATGCGCAAATAGGCAAACAAGAATTTTTTTTAGAAACCTTTGGTAAATACTCACTCCATCAAAACACCAATGAAAATGGAAAATTACTAATCAACTCTGCCAATAGAAAAAGATGATCATAAGCTTGACCCATACCGCGATTACATACAAAGCGACATGGAATATGCCTGGTGGAACAATTGCCAACCAAATTGTCCATGTCTTTATAGACAACAAAAGTGCCGCAACAGGCATACAAGATGTGGAGAGCTGAAGAGGAGCATGTTGCAGATGTGGCCGTCTCCTAGTACAGATCAAATATAGATTCAGAATTCAGAAAAACAGGAGGGACAAACAGGAACAAAACAACAGAACAACTAGAAATACAAAAATTGTGACAAAAAGATATCAGACCGAACTATGAGACTGAAATATTACAAATACTGACGAGTACAGGCTGTCTAGGTACCGAAGAACATTGGGAAGAAATCAAAACAAAAGTAATTGACGCAGCAAAAAAGATCATAGACACAAAAAATTAAAAAAAACAGAAAGAGAATGGTTCAATGACGAAGGCCACACACACAATATATCAAGGACGCAAGAAGTACATGAAAAGAAAAAAACAGAGGAGAAGTGCAATCTACGAAGATGCAAGATGGAAGGCCGATATAATATGGTGAACAGAGAATGAAAATACGCAAACGATAATATACAGAAATTGGTAGAGAAGAACATAACACGCGATCCAAGAGAAATAAAATCAGTCTGGAAAACCTATTTCCAAACTGTTCTAGGGACTCAAGAAAATAAAGAGCATATGGTCATGCAGCACATTGAGGGAGGCACCGACAATATAGAACCCCGACGATAGAAGAGGTAAAACAAACAATACGAGCAAGAAGGAATAACAATACTCTTCTGAACTATATAAATTAGATGGCGAACACCTAGTAGGGAAACCAGAATTATATTCCCAATCTATAAACAATAATATAAACTGAAATGCGAAAATTATCGCGGCATAACCCTCTTGTGCACTGCGTGCAAAGTTCTTACTTATATACTCAACAAACGACTCCAACAGAAAATGCCTCCAAAGCTTATTTTTCACTCACCTATGTGTTTCGCTCCAAAAACACACACTGCAGATCAAAAATCAGGGTCTGCAAAACAATTGTCAGACCATTAGTATGTTATGGATGCTAGACATGTGTGATGACAGAAAATATAAAAATAAAGCTGGAAGTATTTGAAAGAAAAGTCCTAAGGAAAAAATTTGGACCCAATAACAAAAACGGATTATGGAGATCCATTTACAACCATGAACTCTACCAACTATTCAAAGAGGTACCGACCTCAGACCTCAGAATTCGTTAATCTTCAGAGACTTCAATGGGTTGATCATGTAGTGAAAATGGAGGCTGAAAGATTACTGAAAAGAACCATAAATAGTAAAATACAGGGCGCAAGACCAAAAGGAAAGCCACGGAAAAGGTGAGAGGATCAATTGGCAGCAGACCGCAAAGTTTGCTAGACTGTGAGAATTTGAAGAAGACCGGCAAGGCTGAAAGCATAGTTTAGAGGAGGTTAAGGTTCGATTTGGGTTTTAGTGCCATTGGAGAGAGAGAGAGAGAGATGCATTTTGTATCACTTAAGTTTTGAGATATAAAGATTAAGAAAGAATACCTAACGAACGATTATATGTTGGGATAACAACTAAGCGAATTCATCTAATAAACACTACTAATGATTTGCAAAGTGTACAATCAGTATTTTCAATCAATCATTTCCTACTAACATTACCAATTTTAAACATGGGAAGAGGTGTAGGGTGTTCGGAAATATAATATCCTAATGTTAATATACACTGTATATTAACCCCGTAATTTTAATTTATTTTAGAAATTATTGTTGTTTTTCGGTTGTTTCGGATTGAAACTATTTTCGGTTGTAACATAGTTTACTAAGAAATTGCTTAAAAAAAAAGGTTTTTGCCCTTCAAAATTTATTGAAAGTAATGAAAATGATTCTCTAGATATCTAGATTTTTAAAATAACTTCAAATTACAGGGTGGCAATAATTTTATGCTCGGCAGTGTATAAAAATACTATGACATTCTTGATGTTTTAAACTCTGATCCTGTAGTCAAGTTACCATCTAGTTGGACTGGAATAAGGTTACATGAATTGTACCAAATGAAGTGGACCAAATGGGAGAAAAACAACTTAAATAATCTGCTAGGCAGACGACGCAATACTACTCTCTCCAAGTGAAGATGATTTACAACGTATGCTGCACCAATATAATATAACCGCCAGAAAATTTAACATGTTAATTTCCCCAACAAAGACAAAATGCATGGTTATAACAGCAAATTTACTAAGATGTAAATTGGAGCTGAAAGGTCAGATCTTAGAACAAGTGATTGAGTTTAAATATCTAGGCATCATATTATCTAGCTACGGAAAGCTCGAGACTGAAGTGGAAGATCAAGTGAATAGAGCAAACAGAGCGGCGCAGGTTGCCTGAATAAAACAATATGGAGAAATAAAAATATCGGGAAAGAAATGAAAGGCAGCATTTACAAAACAGTTATCAGACCAATAATGACATACGCGGCAGAAACACGACCTGACGTAGAGAGTACAAAAAGGATGTTAGAAACCGCAGAGATGAGAACATTTAGAAAAATTGATGGTAAGACACTTTGGGACAGAGCTAGAAGTACAGATATACGACGTGGATGCAAGCTGGAGAACATCAAGAACTGGGTAAGAAATGGAAAAGTAGAATGGAACGATCATATAAGCCGAATAACAACAATAGAGTATTAAAGACGGCAAGAGACGGTTCCCCAATAGGAAGGCGATCAGTAGGAAGACCACGAAAACGATGGAACGACAACTTACTGGAGGCACAATGAAAAACAGTCATGTCTACATAAAAAGAAGAAGACGAATTGTAGAAAATTGTAAAAAAAAAGTTAAAATTGAGCTAATAAGACGAAGATGTTGGCAATCTGGAAGTTTAATTAGTTATGAAAGCTGATAACAGTAAAGCAGAAATGGTTTCTCTTATAACAGGAACAGTTAAACACTCGCCATAACATTTAAATCTACTATGTTTGGAGAAGTTTCAAAAAAACGAGGCGTGCATGCTGAGTATGTAATTAAAAGGATTTGGTGACAGACAGAAGCAGCTTGTTAAACTGCCACATGAATATAATATATCAATCATTTTTTGTCTGGTCTAGTTTACGACAGTGGTAATGTTATCACATTGACAAAGTAGCAATCTGCTAAACAGCAGCGCATTTCCAATGAAACATCAACTCACATTTAAGTTGCATTTGACGAGTAAATTTGATCAGTTTTTGCGTCGGTCCTCTTACGTAAATGTGTGATTCTGTTTTAACAGTCACTGGATAAGAGTGTTTAAGATAGTTGCACATTGATAACTTTTAGGTCATCTATATTACTACAAATATATACTTTCAAATATTTTTGTAGTACCAAATTATAAGTAGTTACATATTTGACCTCGATAATACAATTTAATAAGATCTTTGCCAAAAATTTGGTACTAATTATAAATGTTGCTAACCTAATGTGTATTTTAACAGTTAACCTAAAATAATTGAAAAATGCCACCCCTTGATTTTTGGCAAAGTCACTCCTGTTTCCGTATAATTACCTTTTAACTTATCTTTCAGAAACGGTGATGTGCTGCAACTGACGAAAACGCCAGTGAAGCGCCAAAAATACGTTTTGTCCTTCGTTTTTGTTATGTCTCAGGTTATTTTCTTTTCTTTGTCACTATTTTATTTTTAATGCTGACAGTCGAATACATATTGGATTATTTTGATATTATAGATGTAAAACTACCCGAAGTACTGAGGCCTCCCGTATACAAAATGTACTCCAACGCATTCGGTGTTAACATCGCAGAAGCTGAAAACGAAGATTTAACGTCTTACCCCAGTCTGGCAGATTTTTTTGCCAGATCTCTTAAAAGTGGTGTGAGACAAGTAGACGAGAATAGCTGTCTTGTATCGCCATGTGACGGGACGGTCCTCCATTTCGGGACTGTTGATACAGAACAAGTTGAACAGGTAAGTGACAACTTAAGAATTATTCCATTTAAGTACAGATAAAATCACTACATTATACACGGTGTCCAAAAAAGATATCGGTGGTTGTTTTATTTACAGCTACTGGGGTACAAAGTTATTTAGAAAAACTAATGTTTTTAAATACCGACCATTGACACTTTATCTAATCTTAAACGAAGATTGATAACAACGCGTTGACCCACTGCTCGCGATGTCGCCGTTTCTAATGTCATACTGTGCTTCAGTTGCGTCAGATTCGTCGGTTTAGAGCATCTATGAGAAATCACTTTCTTTGTTCATGATTCATTTGTTTACCACAACAATTGATAAGTATGGCAAGAACCGTTTTGCAAGAACCATGTCCTTAAATTATAACCTTGAAACACTTGGACCAAAAGGCCTCTTAATATTTCACAGTAACGTCCACTATTCACAATAAGTGTTCACTCGTGTTGGTCTTCCTGGAAGTACATATTATCAATGATGAGTTTTTCCGACATTGCAGCCCAGTCTATGACCTTTGTGTTATCAAGTTGTTCCTGATGTTTTTCTTTTGGATTTCTCCTTCTCCTGTCCAGACAGCTCTACTTGTTAACCTATCCGTTCAAATGAAAGTTGACTTCGTCATTAAACAAAATGTTTTTAAAGTTTTCAGGAAACGTGTGTACAATTTTATTTGTAATAAATTTCAATCGATTGGTGTAATCAGCATCTTCAGTTCTTGAACCAAATGAATTTTATAGCCTCTTAGATATAAGACGTCCTTCAAAATTAACTGCAAGTTGCTAAGACATAGTACGGGACCAATGTTTTGAATTCTGACACTTGATCCAGTATTCTTGAATATCTTAATTAAGTTTCTAATGCTATTATCTTCTAAAGGCAAACTAGCAACTTTGCCTTTTTAAATATGGTTGGGCTTCACTGTCCTCACTTCCTCAGTGATATCATCTAGTCTAGCAGCTTTACCGTTTTTATTTTTTTGAAGTACTTGAGCAACCTCCTTCCTTGTTATTTTGATGAATGATGATTAGTGAAGATGACAGGAAACAAATTATTGCATACAGATAAATATTATAATACAAGGCACAGCAATATTATTGTTGGAACTTAAACTCTTCATGGATCAGTAACAGAAAATTGGGACAGACTAATGGGACAAAATGGTTCTTTTAAGAAAATATAATCACCTCTTTTTTTACTCTTTACCTTCTTCTTCTTCTTCCTTCTTGTATGTAGGCTTTAAAGCCTGTTTCTTCTTCAATATTAGCCTCCTAAATTGTTGAAATTATCGCACCATCTTTTTCTTAGTTCTTCGTCCATTTGGTGATTTATCTCGTGCTATTCGTACTATCCTATCCTCTGCCATTCTACTAATGTGTTCGTTCCACTCCTGTTTCCGTTTTGTCATCTCGTTTTAGATGTGTCAGGTCTTGTCTCCGCCGTGTATGCTAATATAGGTCTAATTGCTGCTTTATAGATTCTTGTTTTTCTGTCTTGTCTTAGGTGTTTTTTCTTCCAGATTGTGTCATTAAGAGATCCCGCCGCCTTACTTGCTTTTAAGCTTTGTTGTCGTACTTCTTCTTAACCCCTTAACGTACACATTAATTTTGAAGTTATGGTCAAAAAATGATCGAATTTTTTTTTTAGTAAAAATGTTTTGTTTTGGTTATAATTGAATAAAAAAAATATTTTCAATGGCGTAAAACCTTTACTTTTCGTGGGGTGGGGGGGGGGGGGGTATATGCAAATCCGTTGAAGTTTAAAAATTTTGTTCAGACGAAATACTTTGAAGGTAAATAGTAGTATGATTTATATGAACAATATTATTGACACACACACACACACACAATATTGTATTTTAGATGAATTATAATGAAATTTAGTAAAACAAAAAATACACACATTACTCTAACCTACCGAATATTATATGTAAAATTTACTTACCAAACAATATAATAATATGTTGAAAATAAGGCAAAAATTAGTTCAAATGCAAAAAACAATAAATATCGACTTCAGACGACTTTACACCGGCAAGACAGAACGCTTGTATCAAAACAAAAGTTCGACAATAATATCGGTTATAAATGATGATGATTGCAAATTGCAAGTTATGAGATAATAAATATATTTTAAAGTAACTCAATACTGACTGAGTCATCTATTTTATAATAGAAAAATAATTTAGATATATGCTTACATATGTGTCTTTATACAAATATCCGCTTTGCAAGGCTTGAAAAATTTTATGGATAAAATTTAACCGGCGCCCGTGTCCCAGACGAGCGCGTACAAAATTACCAGTAAGGCGCGCCCGTGTCTGAGACGGGCACGTACGTTAAGGGGTTAAACATCTCCGTAACTAGTTATATCTATTCCCAGATATCTAAACCTTGGAAGTAGTAGTAGCTTAGAAACAGCGTTCATGTCCACAGCCGGTCCCAAGCCTGGATAAAAGAGGGGGGTTGATGGGCCAGGTTAGCATCTTACCCATTGTGAAAGAAAACAAGGCTCAAAAAACCGATACTCTCTACCTCTCTATACTTATTCTCAAATATTTCCAATCTGAAAGCATACAATATCTTTAGATGTCTGAAAAGAGTGCTATTAATATTAAATTTAACGTGTAGTTAACATGAAATCTTCGTAAATGAAAGTTTGCAAATTACTTTGCGATGATTGTTGAAAATTTTACATTGGCCAACCTAATTAAAAATTTAAATAACGTACACCGAGGCAAAAAATGGCTTTAAATACTAAAAGACGAAAAATCTAAAGGGATCTAGTATTTATCATTCATTTTTTGTTTGTACAATATAAAATTTTTAATAGACTTTTGTTGTTCAAGGAACAGCATATACTTTTAAATATTATATTTCGTGAGTGATCTAAATTGTATAATTTATAGGTAAAAGGAGTAACTTACTCATTAAAAGACTTTTTCGGCGAGCAAACAGGAAAAGTTCAAAAATACAATGGAGACTTTAAGACCTCTTTATTGCACAGTCCACATGAGGGAAATGTATTGTATCAATGCGTTATCTACTTGGCACCTGGAGACTATCACAGGTACGTTAATATTTGGTTTTATTAAGATTTGTTTAAAAGCCCAATTTACTATAAATATTATAGATAATTACTGGCTAGTAATACTTTTTAGAACACATTATTAGTATTTATGAAATTGGCGGTTACTTGGTGGAGATTCATTTGTAGGTCTGTGAAGCCTTATAATACCATTCACTCTTCTGATAAATCTCATTTTGCTAGCTTGGAGTTTAAAATTATCTCTGGTCATTAATCCCATTCTCATATTTTATTTTGGTTGGTTGTGTTTCCTTTATCACTCT
Organism: Diabrotica undecimpunctata; assembly: GCF_040954645.1. NCBI lineage: Eukaryota > Metazoa > Arthropoda > Insecta > Coleoptera > Chrysomelidae > Diabrotica > Diabrotica undecimpunctata. Next base: position 32,864,912 of record NC_092808.1, read on the forward strand.
TCTACACAAATATATACCAATTAAAGACAGTAACGTCTTCTGAACAGGCTGATAAACAGTGTTATTGTTGGAAAATACAATTACAACAATTAAAATATTTAGGATATGTTATAAGGTCAAATCCAATATGAAGAAACTTATAATTTCAAGGAAAGGTAGAAGGCCGAAGATCACGAGGAAGATCTCCAACTAGATGGAGTGACCAGATCACAGGAAGTTGCAAAAGACATATGATTGAGAAATGGCCGAAGACAGAAATCTGTGGAGACGGACCATACACGATATCAGGACGACCACTTCACTGCCTCCAGGGGGCCAAGATTGTAAAGGGAGATTGTTGGTGGAACAATGACTACTGTAAAAATTTGTACTTAACTCTGACTGATTGCTATCCCCAGTATTCCGTAGTCTTATTCAAAGAAGTTTACTTCTAATACAGTACTAGAAATACTTAAGAAGGAAACCTAATTGAATGGCCAAGAAACCTTTAAAAGAAGCTTTTAGTTCACTTTGCCTAAATGTTAGAGCCACGTATAAATTAAAATGTTATTTAGGTCTATATTATACAACACATCACGAAACATCTGACAAATAGTTTTATTGGAAAATATTATTCATACTTATTGAATAATTAGAAGACCTGAGTATAATAAGCTTCTTCGGCTGATAATTCCAGACTTGTTGACTGTATACTTGTTTGGCGGGAAGTAAAATATTAAGGGCAACAGTTGATTGATAAAATAAAAAATTGTATGATGAGTAAATGTATAATAATAATAGTAGCCAACATACAAACAAAGAGGGAGAAATGATGAGAAAATGTTTAAGATAATCGCCTTGCCAATCGTCCGAATTTAACCTAATTCGTATATCAAAAAAGTAAAATAACCTACTTTATCATACATATTTTAATGTATAATCGTATATAAATTAGTGTGTAAGTTTATGGGAAAGGTTATCATAGGACAGATAAATATTGAACTTGCAAAATTGTATTATTTTTATACAAACAATTTCCGTGTTAGACATCATTATTTTCAACAGCTGTTCTTATCTCGGATGTTATTGACCATTTGACAATAAGTAATTATAAGCTTGGTTGAAATTTATACAAAAAATTAAAAATATTTTTAATATATAAAATTTTAAACATTTTGTTTATATGGGATTCTTATTAAAGCCAATAATTGATTGTAATGAAAATTATATTTTTAATTATTGTATTGACGTTTCGATTTCCACTCCGGAACACGTTTTCAAAAAAGATTATTTTAAGTTAGGGGGTTATTAATAGGGTTATTATAGAGGGATATTATCTATCGTTGTTTTGCCGAATTGACCGGTGACTTATTAGGCCCCGATATTGTAGGCAAATAGCCATGCTTTTTTAGTTAAAAATTCTGAGAGCGGTGTTTTTATCCTTAGGAGGATGTCAAGTTCTGATTCTTTTGTGTTTTGATAAAATTTTGTTGTGAACATTTTTACAGTTTATAATGTCTAGAAGGTGTATTAGCAAAAAATGTATGTAAATGTAAAGCACTTTGATTTGATATCTTCTATTTAATATATATATATATATATATATATATATATATATATATATATATATATATATATATATATATATATATAAGCGGGGATCCTACAGCTTCTGCCGCTTCCCGCATTTCGATCGCCATCTTTTTCTATCTCTCCAGGTGTCTTCATCAATGGCTCTGTCTTTCATGGATTCCATAACAACTTGTATCCAAGACTTGGCTGGTCTTCCTCGTTTCCTTCTATTACTTGGATTGTATTCCATAGCTCTTTTTGGCCATCTGTTGTCGTCCATCCTCTGTACGTGTCCATACCATATTAACTGTCTAGTTTCTATTCTTTCAGAAGTTGTATGTACTCTATCTGTTTTTCTTCTAATTTCAGAATTAGGTATACGTTCTACTCTTGATATACGGCAGGCTCTTCTTAGGTAGTCCATTTCAACCGTGTCAACTTTTTTCTTTCCTTTTACTGTCATTTGCCAACATTCTGCTCCATATGAAGAATGGGCTCTACAATTACTTTGTAGATAGTCATTTTAGTTTTCATAGTAGCTTTGTTGGACCAAAGTATCGAATTCAGAATTTGAACACTCTTCCTGCCTTGTTGTACTCTATAGTCTATATCTCGTTCCGTTGTTCCTTTACTGCAGATAATACTTCCCAAATATTTGTATTCGTAGCACCTTTTCATTTGTCTAATTTCCAAATCCGGGTCTTCGTCTTCACTGCCTATTCGCATATATTCTGTTTTAGACATATTCATACTCATCCCCCATTTTTCGTATTCATCTTTGAGCTTTCTAAGCATATAATCTGCATCTTCTTCACAGCTTGCAATTAGTACTTGATCATCTGCAAAGAACAGCGTTGTCAGATAATGGTTGTTAAGCTTCAACCCCATTCCCGCACATTTTTGTCTCCACTGGTGCAGTGCTTCTTGGATATATATTTTGAATAGGGTGGGGGAAAGACAACATCCTTGTCTCAAGCCTTTCGTTACTGTAAATACCCTTGAGAAAGTATTTCCTGTTTTTACAGTGCTTTGAGGACATTTATAGATGTTCTGTATTGCTTTTAGATATGTTTTACTAAGGTCCGTTTTCGTCAAGACACTAAATAAGAGTTTTAAAGGAACTGTATCATAAGCCTTCTCCAGATCTATAAATACCAGATGCGTAGGGAGGTTTCGAGCTGTTCGTTTTTCAATTACTTGTTGAAGGGTAAATGTGTTGTCCACGCACGATCTTCCTGCTCTGAAGCCGCTTTGTTCTTCAATTTCTTTATACTCCTCTTCTATTCTTCTTTTCAATATACGACCATATAACCTTCCCAGCGAGCTAGTTACGCTAATGCCTCTATAATTTCCGCATTCTTTTTTGTCTCCCTTTTTATAAATGGGGCTAATGTGGGCCAAATTCCAATCGTCTGCAATCGTTTGGCCTTCAATTAAGCATTTATTAAAAATATTCACTAAGCTTTCCAAAAGAGCATCCGGTCCATGTTTCACCAATTCGATGGGAATGTCTCCAGGCCCGGGTGTTTTTCCATTTTTCATTTGTTTCAATTCTTTTTTCAGTTCTTCTTTGTTTATCTTATGCACCTCTGAGTTTTCTGTCATTGAGATATGGTCAGGTCTTTCCATAAATTCGTGCCTACTTTCTGTTAATAGCGTTTCGTAATATTTTTCCCACTTTTTATTTTGAATCAGGTTTATATTTCCCTCATCTTTTCTTTCTTTTCTAATACTTTTTATGAATTTCCAAGCTTGTGTCACTTTGGTTCCTCCTAAGCATCGGTCCATCTCTTCGCATTTCTCTTCCCACATTTCGTTTTTTCTTTTAGTGACTTCCTTCTTTGCTTCCCTGTTGAGTCTGCTGTAAATTCTGCGGTCTTCTGAGTCTTTCGTGGATAGCCATCTTTGATAAGCTTTTTTTTGTCTTTAATTAATTTTCCTACTTCTTCGTTCCACCACTCAGGATTTTTTCTTTTGTCAGCTTCTTCGTACCCCAATGCCTCTTTGGCCGCCTGATGAATGCAATTTTTTATATCTTGATATTCTTTTTCGGCTGTTTCTCTTCGAGTTAAGTGAGTTAGTTTTGAGGCTAGTCTAAGTTTGTAGAGGAATTGTACTGATTCTTGTTTGAGGCTATCAATATTATATCTTATCTTTGTGGAAGCTGCTACCTTCTCCTGTTCAATTTTGTTCTTGTTTACTTTCCTGTAGTGTATGGTTATTTTTGCGACCACCATATAGTGGTCAGATCCGCATTCGGCACCACGATACACCCTTACGTCATTTGTTTGGAGCCTTTTGTTTTCTGGTTGGATGAGATAGTCGATTATAGATTTTATCTTTTTCTTTGGTTGTTCCCAGGTAAATTTATGTATATCTTTGTGCTGATAAAATCCATTCATTATTTTAAGCTGTAATGTTTCACAAAGATCAATGAGTCGCTCTCCGTTGTTGTTCTTCTATTTAATACTTCTTACTTCTCACTTACCATAAGATTAACTGGATATGTTGTCTGGTTATACTGAACACAACCACTTAACGATTAAGGCTTCACAGGCTTTTTTTTTCAAAACAAAATTGATTGCCGAAGGAAATTGTATGTTAACCACTTGTGTCGGGATGATAATAGTTACAATTTAGACAAGTTTAAACGTTTGATAATATATTTTTATTATTAACATAAACAATCAAGGAATCTAACGACATTGAATTTTATTACATCTGTATATTTTTAGGTTTCATTCGCCATCTGAATGGAAACCAACGCACCGTAGACATTTTTCGGGACAACTACTTTCTGTGAATCCCAGCATTGCCAGTTGGTTACCAGGTTTATTTACTCTCAATGAGAGAGCCGTTTATCTTGGACAATGGAAATATGGATTTTTCTCATATACTGCAGTAGGTGAGTTATGCTCTGAAGAATAGTTGATTAAACATCTTATTTTACTTATTAGATCATAGTTGTTGGAAAAATCATAACATTACGACCGAATTGGTGACTATTAAAAATTTTTTTAATTAAATGTCTACTATACCTGTTTAGATTTTCAAGCAGTTTCATAATGTAGGAGATTATTGTTACTTTTTTTAAAGTGGTAGAAAAATGCTATTCACTATTTTAACATGGATATAAAAAATGCTATATTAACTATTAAGATTTTCTAAATTCATGTTCATTCTCTAGTCCAATATTTTTCTTTTTGTATATTTAAGCTAAGTGACATAGAAATCCTTTTACCTAGTAAAAGATTGTTTATTTTCTTAAAATTATGTATAAACGTTTAGAGTAACAAAAGAAAGGACAGTTTTCTTTTCTTTTATTTCGGGATACTCTTTATGAGTACAAGAAACCAATTCGCCAAAGATTTTTGCTTAGTTGAGGAGATATGTTGTGGGATGTAACTTTTAGATCCTCTATATCTCTATTACATACTTTAGCATCGTCTGTTTTGCTTGCAAATTTATAGAAGACACGGATTAAAGCAAAAATCTGAATTTTGGTTTCGTCAATAGAAATCTTCGAATGTCTACTTTCGAGGTTTAGAGAAATATTTGAAGGAAATGATCAAAATATCAATTCATAATTTATTGTTAAATGAGTTTTTTTCATTATTGATGTATAGATTCGCTATGATATGCTATAGATTCACTATTGTGTCTAAGCACCAATCTGCTTAGGTTAGGTTAGGTGGTTGATGTCCTCTTAGGGTATCTGATTCCAGACCTCTTGAAGACTGGAGCTTGATATCAAAGCCAATACCAGCCAGGGTTTGAGAAGGATGCAAATTTAGGACTTATAATATACACAATGCCCAATACATGTTCGATTGGGGATATTTGAAGTCATGTGAAGCCATGTATAGTGAAAAATGTCGTTTTACATTTTTTTGACGTAACGATGTGCGTCCATTGATACCTCTGATGAACATTAAAGGGTATCCTTCCGTAATCTGTAAACCACCGATTTGCTATTGATTAGGTCATGTAGAAGCGATCTTGTGAGAGGAGCAACCTTAGATGACGGTATTAATGTCCTATGAATTGATCCCATGTCTCGGGCTCTTTGTGTTCGCTCATCTTAATGCGAACATCTTGCTATAATATCGAAACTTATTTGCATTATTTCAGCAATTTTCTGAAAAGAAAGTTCAGTTTCCCGTAACCCAATAATCTACCCCCTATCAAAGTCACTAAGTTGGCGATAATTTGCTCTTATATGTACGCTAAACAATGTAAATATGTCTAAACAATGTTTGCAAACTCACTATGATAAATTTGAAATAAACTCATATGAAATTTAAAAAAATAAACCATCTCTTACTGGATGTTCAAATGTCACGTACTATATGTATCTAGTTGCTGTAGACGCATATTCCATAGTATCGGTTGATTGTAATTCGGAATTTACAGTATTATTTAGCTCCATATGATTTTTCCAAAAAGCACCTCCTAATTATCTTGTGACAGTAATAAACATGATACCACTTCAATCATGAGCACAAACATGATATGGCGAAATATCAGAAAGCTAAAAATGTCCGGGTTATGATAAGAGTTTACTTGAAACAGGAATATTTAAATGTTCAAATTCAGCTAGTTTTGATTATTACATAAAGGAGATAAACAAAGCTTACAATTATTTTTATACTGATTTTGTAAATAGAGATAAATAAAACGGATAGTTGCAAAAAGATTAAAATTTTGTATGTAATTAATAATATCAGCAATGAAAGATATACTTGAAATAGGGATCTTATAAGTATTTCATATATTTTTTTTTAATAAGAAATCTGAAGTTGGTTATAGCAGAGTTACGTTAGTAATATATAAAAAATATTAAAATAGATAAGTATTAACCACTTAGTTCTATTGAATAACCCAGCTAGAGGGCGCTATTTTTCGGCGGAAAAAAGGGGACAAGGATTTGTAAATTAAACTTGACTGAATATAAGTAAATTTTGAAGGATCTCGCTTATGTTAGCTTTATTTATGATTTTTGTCATGGAATATCGAAGTTTGTGGCTTGCTTTGTCATATTGAACTTGTAAGCAAGCAAAACTATTGTTTTATGCCATAAAAATGACAAAAAAAAATACCTATCCCGCAGGTTTAATATTACACTTAGGTCTAGATGCGTTGAATGCCTTTTAGAAACTTTTCTTCTCTATTTTCTCCCACAATTCATATATTCTTTCATTTTTCACGCACATGATTAAGACCTGAATTCAAAACTCAGCAATGACAAAAACTTTGTTATTGAACAGACAGACCACATCCACAGAATAATTATACAATGCTTATAGTACAATAAACATAGACATCAATCAAGGTTAAAATATATGTCAAATGAAAGCCCTCAATTAGTGGATCAATTTTGGCGTATCCTCCAATGCTTGTAGTGAGTAGGTTCCTAAGATAATTGAAAAACCGCAGTTACGAATCTAAAAAATTTCGGTTCATAATTAAGTAGATACTTAATTCTTAACTAGATATAATATTTTATGACGATATCATCCATATATTATTTAAAACAATTATTTATATTTTGATTTAATTGTTCTAGGTGCTACAAACGTTGGTACTGTAAAAGTATACTTTGACAAAACTTTACAAACGAACAAACCTTTTAAGAAACAAACAAAAGACGAAGTGTGCCTCGGTAATTCGATCGAACTGAAGAGGGGTGACATAATGGGAGAATTCCGAATGGGCTCAACCATCGTTTTGATCTTTGAAGCTCCAAAACATTTTAGATTCTCTATTATGCCAGGAGAAAAGGTTCAAATGGGACAGCGAATGGGTTGCGTTTTTGAACAACAGCAAAAGTTTGTAGATAGGTTAACGAATGAAAAAGTAGATATTAGAAGTGTTAGTTAATTTTATTTATTAATTGTCTCATAGGTATTAAATCATTGTGATATTTTTTAATAAAGCTGAAATAAAGAAACTTGTTATTGTGTTATTTCTCCTACAATCTATCAACTGAACTCAATTACACCTTTATAGTAAATTTAGTAATTAATTTTGTGCTATGTTGATCAAATTTTGACTTCGACTGCAAGTTCAACAACCAAACAAACAAGTTCATATCCAATATTAACTGTAACTTAAAATTAAAAAAAGAATTGTCAGTCAGATAGCCCAACAGAGTAGGAGGACGAATTACATTCACGACTGTGAATGATCTATTGGATCGATGATTCAAACCCTGGCCAGTAAACAAAAATGCTAACATAGTAGTTAAAATATAAATTTATCTGCTACTTACACTAAAATTCGCTGGATGAACAGTACGCCAATGGATGTCATTTTGCGACTCGGTGTTGTTGATTTCATTGTAACGGACGAGTGCCTACGCTTAAAAACCGGAATATAGATAGAACAGTTTACGGACCAAGCAAACGGAGGTCTTCCAAGATCTGAAACGATACAATATGTATAGATATATGTATCCTCGCAGAAACTAAAACGAAAGGAATAGGGAGTGATGAAATATGTGAATATATTCATCTATGCAGCGGCGTTAAAAATGGTATGAGAGCAAAAAGAGGACTTTCCATTCTTCTTCTTTAAGTATCCGTATCCTTTCAGATCGTTGGTTACAATCATAGCTATCTTAATTTTATTCACTGTGACCCTAAATAGCATGCTTGTATCAATATCATAATAAATATTGCAAGTTCTTCAACCATGAAGTATTTCGTCGTCCTGGACTGATTTTCTTGACGCTTTTTATATTCTCGGTCGTCTTGCTGAGACGTTCTAGTATTATGGAGTTAAAAATCTTCTCCAATCAAGAAACTTTTAAAATTCTTCTACAGCACATATTTAGAAAGCCATTTAGAATATTCTTATTCTCAGTCCAAGACTTGACATCATAAAGTAAGACCAAGAACACGTAGCAGGGAAGTAGGCGGATCCGCAATGCCAATTTTAGGTCTCTGTTACATAATACCTTGAACATCCTTCTAAAAGCGGCTCTGGCCTGCTCAATTCTGGATCTAATTTTACCGTGACAATATTTTACACAAAATACTTTAAAAAACATCAAAAACTGGGAATAAGTAAACGAGCAAATATAAAAAATGGAAAAATAATTGACGGTATAGGAGCATATGCCAAAGTAATTAAGACGCTAATGCGCACACAAAATATTAATTTTACGAGAAACTAGGAAACATTCTTGTAAATATAAATCAGAAAAAAGAAATCTGTATGCTAGGACTTTAACGCCACAGTTGGAAGAAAAGGAAGCAATCCCATAGTGATAAAATATGGAGAAAGAGTAAAAAACAAAGGTGAACATAGAGAAGAGAAAGACATGTCAAAGCTTGCATATAGTTCATGAACGGATTTTTCCAGCACAAAGAAATCCATAAATTTACATGGAGACAACCAACGAAGAAACTGAAATCAATTGTTGATTATCTAATCCATCCACTTAAAACAAATTACGAAGAATGTGGGTCTGACCATTACATTTAAGTTGCTATTAACTATAAAAATAATATGTACTACACAAATCAAGAACAAAGAAAAAGAAAATAGCAGCGAATCTAAACCTAAAATAATAAATTAAAATAGAAGAAAAAAACATAAATCAATCTAGCATACTCAGACTCTGACAATCTAAGAATGGGAATCCATTTAGAATAATTGAATAAAACCATTAAAGAAAAGAAAAATCAAAAAATACAATAGAATACAAACCCACAAGCATAAAATTCAAATATCCAGGGAAATAAGATTAAGAAATGCATTCTTATGCAAGCCACAGGTGAAGCAAGAAAGAAGAAGAAGATGAAAAATAAACATAACCTTAAATTCTAACTCTAACTCATTTAAATGTCAAACTAGAGATCAAATCAAAATTTATTAAATTTATAAAAGCATATTTTAACTGTGATGTTAAACCGTAGTCAAATAGATATTTTAAGTGTTAAATTATTTATTATTGTTATTTAATTTTTATTTTATTAAAATGGAAAGTGAAGACGAATTTCTACATATTTATTTTACTCATGTATCACAGTTGTGTTATGAAAAGGCCAAAGAACATATTGTAAGTAAACAGAATAAAAGTATTACTTTAATAATAAATTTGTTTAAGTTTATAAGAAAAGAATCAATATTTTGCCTTTAATTCTTGAAGCAGATGACAATGATTACTTTTGTTTAAATTTATTGTTAAATTAATTACATTAATATTACTTTCTAGAATAAAAGTAACCCAATTTTCTGTTTTATTGCTCTACAACCTAATTCGAGCCCTGGCCTCTCTGAGCAAACCTCTTCATTCATTACAGTCTGTAGCCTCCACCATCGACTGTCAAGGAGATTTCTTGTGTCCTCATTCACCATCTCTTTCTCAATCTCTTAATCCCTGTCCTTAAGGTCCCTTTCCCTGCATTCTTGCGTTCAACAATTTTTTGGAAGCATGTTTTCTTCCATTCTAAATTGTCTGTCCATTGAAGATACTGTAGGAGAACATACTGATGTAAAGGTGGTTCTTTATAGGTATGTATTTCATAATTGTTGTGATATTCATAATTTTAGTTTTTTTTTTAATGTTGAAATAAAATTATATACTCAGCTGTATGAAGAGAAAGTATTTGTAAAGTGTAGTATTTGGTTGCCAATAGATTGCATATATAAATGTGCTGTACTTAATTTATTATAACTGAGTTAAAGATATAAGTAAATGAGTTTGTAGAATTTTCTTTCAAAAATGTTTCTATTGTTCTTGCAGTCATTTGGAGTGTTAGATTAACTAGCACTTGAATACACTACAATTTGGTAGAATGAGAGCTTAAGTACATTTTTAAAATAAGTTGGCATATGCTATGTAACCAATTTGTTTATTGGGCTACTGATGAAATAGATGTTTTTGGATTTTATATTGATGATATTGATGTTGCACCATTTCAATATTTAGAGCTCCATATTTAGGTGATTGTCCATTCCAGTTTTTTTATCAATTCTGCCAATATCTCTGAAAAACTGTATATAATTTGCATACCATTTATAAAGTTCTTCAGAAAAATTAGTCATGTATCCTGGAAATGAATTATTGTTAAATGTTAAAAACAATTTTTTTATTAACATAAAATAAATGTTTTTTATAGGAAAAAGAAAAAGAACCTAAAGGATGTACAACACCATGGGGTGCCTTTTTAAATTATTTACAACAATTAACTTTAACAGAGAAGAGCTATATGGAAATAGGATTTTTACAAAATAAACATAAAAGCTTTCTTAGAAAAGATGTAAGTATCTAAGAATAATATCCCAGCACATAAATGTATCAGTTATGTTTATATCATCTAAACAAGCAGATAAAAGAGTAAATTTATCATTGATCAAAAATATTTTATTTTAAAAAGATGGCCTATGTTGAACTGTAAATGATCATAGGTATGTCAAGCTAGATGAAATAATTGAACAAATTTATTGTTATTATTATAACAAGATGATTAAGAGACAGGTAGTGGATCACAAATTGAATAGAGAAGATAATTTGTTCATTGAATTAGACACCAAATGTAAAGATGGGATAGTTTTTGTTCTTCCTGAAAATTTTGGTAGTTTTGATATTTGACATATTGCAGTTATCATGAGGATTTTAAGTTCACACACTGAACATATCAAGCAAAATAACAGAATTATGGTGTCGAGTATGGGAAACACTTGTGTGTGTGTCTTTCAATGGAGTAGGTATAGCATGTTGCTAATTGAAATGGAGTAGGGAAATCTTAATTCTCTCTCTTCTTATTTTCTTTCGTAGTAATAATTGCCATAACATTACAAAATATTGCTGAACCAGTATGTTAAATATTGATTATTTTTTAGAATTCCTTAAGGTCCGTTTATGAAACCATGAAAAATGATCTTAAAAAGTTAGAGGACAATACTAGACAATCTGCAGGTGATATAAGAGTTCAAAAAGGAAGTAAAAATATTGTACAGTTTTTAAAGGCCAGAATAAATTTGATTGATTTGTATCCTTTTTAATAAATTATTTTACAAATGAAAGTAAAGTAACATAAGGTTTTTTGATATTTTATTTTAGTTAAAGTGGATTGAACAATGGTGCATGGAATAACAGGTGAAAAGAACATGGTATTTACGATCACGCAACAAAGCGTAATTAGAACAACAATAGATAAGGAAAGAAATGAGGAGAGAGACATACAAAGAAAAAAGAATTGAAAATCAACAAATGTTAGGACAGCTTCGATGTGATATTAGCCAAGGAAAAATAAGAACTTTCTATTGTCAGAAAAGTATCACAAGAAATTTAAACCAAAAACTAACATATGCAACTAAACAAGCCAAGTTGCCTACAAGCAAAGGAAGGTGAATCTGCTAACAGTACAGAACAAGAAGTTCAAAACGAGGAATTTGTGGAGCTCCCAACAGCAGATGAATTAGAAATGGTCGTAAAAATCAAAAATCTGTGATGGAATCTGTGATCAGCAGAGTTGTTTGATCATGGTGGATAATATTGTTCTGAAGCTATTTTCGTGTGACATTTTGATGTAATTACTATTTTTATTGTGAATAAGTCATAATTTAAGTTTAAAATAAGTTTATTTTTGACGTTTCTATTTCCACTTCGGAAATCATTCTCAAAATACAAAACATTAATAAATTACACAAAGTTTAGTTTTTTGTTAGTTGGTGAAAAATTCTGCTAATAATTTAATTTTATCTAACTCATTCATATTGACAATTCAGACATATATTATATATTTTAAAGTAGACAACTTTAAAGTGATATTGCCAATATTGTTGAGTTGCATTCCAGGGGCCACTTAATGATGACATTAAAATTCTTCTGTTAGTGATTCCATAGTAAATCATGAGGAGAAAACCTCGTAATACTATCATGACATGATAAGTTTTTGGTCTTATATTTAGTTTACTCTCAATAAACACCAAACTCTGATTTTATATGTCTTCTTTTTCTTCTTTTATTTTATATGTATATGATATGAAAACATAAATGATTTATGCTCGATATGTTATTGACTTATTAATAGTGGTATTTTATTTTTATTGATTTCCTCCTTTAATATGGATAACCAGATTCTACTGTATTCTGCGGAGAATTTTAGGACACAATAAGACTCATTTAGCATAATTAGAGTCACTTCTTTGATTTTTCTCTTTTTACCATCTGTTTCTTTTAGAATATATAATGCTTGAATCTTTCCATTGAACCCTATGTTCATTTTTCCATGCGTGTTTACATATTTGAGATCTATCAAATTCTCTATTTTTAATATAAGATTGATGTTGACTGATTCTAACATTTAATGCTGTTGATGTTTCAGCTAAATAAAATTAATGAAACATCAAAAATAAATTTATTTTTAACTTCAATTGTGGCTTATTTCCAATAAAAAAAAATAGTAATGGTAGGTAATGGATAACCAATGCCATACACAATTTAATTTGTAAACTCAGCTCAGAAGAAGAAATTGCAGGGAAATAAGTGGAGCCTAGGCTTAATATGTCGTTTGTACAAAAAGGGAAAACAACTGGAATGTAATCACTTATTATTACTAAATTATTTTTTTTGTGTCAATTTCAGTAATTTTTATTCCTTAGATGTTAATAACAGATATGAAAAAATATACAATATGGGCTTAAATAAACAAATTCGATACAACGAAATTTTGTTGCATATAGAAACAGTTATAGAAAAAAATAGTGAAGGATTTACAGACATAGGTTTGACCCCGGTTAAAGCAGTCTTTAGTTTAGAGTGTGAGATTTTAGAGCAATTATTCAAGGCCTTGACACAGTTACAAACATTGGAATTTTTACCACCACTAGCTTTAATTCATGGAGCACATACTCGATTAGCTGCTTGGGAAAGCAAAATGCAGTCTAGAGAAGTAAGTAAATCTTTTAATTAATAATTTCTGATCGAATAACAAAGTATGTGCGTTGTGAAAAGCTATTTGCAGTTGTCATTTATATTGGTATACTGATCGTAATTGGACTTGACCAATACCATAATCAAGGAACTGCCGAAGACTAAGGGTCATTTTTCCTTCTATCATTTTTTTATACTTAGAGTTTTCTACCATATACCTAAGACTGTGGCCAGTGCGGGTTGCTAGGTTATGTGAAGCTTCATTTTTTTAATTCCTCGTTTGATAGATATTTTGCCCTCATATGGTTATTCCTAGGGGTATAACTCTTCTGAATACAATGTACAAAATATTCTCCAACACTCTGTACAGCCGTTTAAGTACGTACGTGGAAGAAATCCTTGGTGAGTATCAAAGCGGTTTTAGGCCAGGTAGGTCAACAATTGACCAGATTTTTGTGCTACGTCAAATCTTAGAAAAAAACAATGAATTTAATATTGACACGTTCCATCTCTTTGTGGACTTTAATTCAGCGTATGATAGCGTCCTAAGAGGTAAATTATACGAAGCCATGAATGAACTTAACATTCCCCATAAATTAATAAGGCTCGTAAAAACAACTATGAGTAAAGTGATCTGCAGAGTGCAAATACAAGGCGATATGTCACAAGCGTTTGAAACATATGCAGGGTTACGGCAGGGAGACGCGCTGGCGTGACTTCTCTTTAATATAGCGTTAGAAAAGACTATAAGAGATGCCGAGTTACACAATAGGGGAACAATCTTTAATAAATCAACGCAGATTATGGCTTACGCTGACGATCTGGATTTGATCGCACATACTACACGAGGACTTAAAGAGATGACTTCCACCTTCTTGACAGCCGCACAAAATATGGTGTAATAACCATCTATTCCAAATAACAGAGATAGAGCTAGAAACGCCGAAGAAAACTTCAGTATAGACCAATATAATTTTGAGGTAGTAAATAAGTTTACATATTTGGGTTCTCTCATAACAAACGATAATGACACATCTGAAGAAGTAAAACGGAGGGTACTGCTAGCAAACAAATGTTATTTTGGACTAAGCAAGCAGCTAAATAACAGAAATTTAAGCCAGAAAACCAAACTAATAATATATAGAACACTCATCCTACCAGTGCTGACATATGGGTCAGAAACATGGACCATCTCCAAAACAGACGCAAATCTTCTGCTCGTCTTCGAAAGGAAGATACTAAGAAGAATAATGGGCGCATTCTGTGAGAATGGTATTTGGAGAAGGCGATATAATTTCGAATTGTACGAGAAGTATAAAAAAAATAGTAAATGGTAGAGATGTAATATCCTTCATAAAAATAGGTAGGCTTAGATGGGCTGGACATGTGTCAAGAACAAATGAAAATTACCCACCCAGACGAACTCTATTATCGGTCCCAGTGGGAAATAGGAGTAGAGGCAGACCACGACTGAGATGGAGGGACGGTGTGGACGAGGACGCAAGGAAAATCGGCGCGGCAAATTGGCAACGGTTGGCGATGAACAGAAACGACTGGCGAAATAGACTGGGGAAGGTCAAGGCTCAACTAGAGCTGTAGCACCACTGATGATGATGGTTATTCCGACCATACTCAATGGTCAACCTCGTTAGTTTTCTAGCAAGGTTCACCATGTATGTTATAGGTTACCACTTGAGCAGATAAGGTTAAACATTTTGATCGTAGGTCTTATGATGTTTTGTCAGATTCTTACATTGCCTTATCATCCTATATACATCATGTGCTGAAAAATGCCCTTATATAAATGGAAGAATAAATGAATGAGCTTCTCCAAACCATGAGACGTACCGAACCTCTTTCCGTACTATCCGTCGGTCGGTCAGTCGACTTTATTCAGTCGCGAATTTCCAATTCAAAGCCACGGAACCACGTTTGGATCTTATACTATGGCGTTTGAAAAATTTCTTTAACTGGCATGAGGCCTCAACTCAGGATCAACCAGACTTACAAAGCATTGAGTCTACCAGTTCGCTGAAAATTGGGTACAAGGACGAATAAGCAAACACTTACTACTGATAGGGAAAATATGTCAAATGATATCGTAAAATAAAAAATAGCCAGTTTATTAGAACAAAAAATAAAGAAGACATCAGGCAAAGAGGAAGTACTGTTGAAAACTGGACAAGACTTAAAGATATAAGATATATTAAACGCCGTTCAAGAAACAAAATTAAGTGCAGTAAAAACAAGAAGAAAACAGGAGTGGATGACAGAACAAATAGTGAGACTCGTTGACCAAAGAACAGAAGTCGGAAATAAAGATAAAAACGAATACAACAGGATCCACTCAATTAATCAGGCAAAAGATAAGGCATGCGAAAACACAATTTCATAGAGAAGAATGTAATGAAATTAAACAGTATAAAAAGAAACACGATACATTTTATCTGCACAAGAGATTAAAAGAGGTTGCCGGAAACAACTATCCCAAAGTGTGAACGACAAAATATGAAAACAGCTAAAAGAATGGAAAAACTACATTTCTGAATTATTTGAAGATGAAAGAGTAGAACACTATACACCAATTGGTATAACAGGTCCATCTATAACAAAAAGTGAGGTTATATAAGAGCTATGCCAATGGCAAAAAATGGAAAAAATAGAATTAAAGCATTGTTTATGACACGGGGATATTACCAACTAATTGGCTAAGTCGACATTGTGTCACATTGTCACAATACCAAAGAAACATCGTGCAAAGGCATGCAGCGATTATCGGACAATAAGTCTGATGAGTCACGTTTTGAAGATCTTTCTGCGAGTAATCTTCTTCTAATGGAGCTCTTATCCTTTGTGGGTCTTGACCTGCTTAACAACGTTCTTTCATTCTGCCCTGTCGGATAGCTTCCTTCGCCACTGCCTGATGTTCATCGTTTTAAGTTCTTCCTCTACATCGTCTATCCACCTTTTACGAGGCCTTCCTCTTATCTTATTTGCTTGGAGTGTTCATCTCAGGATTACTTTTACCGTTCGACTATTTGGCATTATTTTTAAGTAGCCAAGTCAGTTTAGTCTTTGTGACTTTACAAATCTAACGATATTGCACTCTGTATTAATTCATCCAGCTCATAGTTCATTTTTATTCTCCACGAACCATCGCTGCAATGGGTTGGTCCAAATATATTTCTCAATATTTTGCGCTCAAATATTCTCAATTGGTTTTCATCAGTGGTTGAAAGGGTCCACGTTTCACACCATATGTGTGAAATGTGTCAATTATTGTTGTGTAGATTCTAAACTTAGACTGACGTTTCAGTAACTTACTTTTTATTAAGTCTTTGTATGTGTAAAAACATTTATTACCGCTAAGAATTCGTTCTTGTATTTCTTGCCTAACGTTGTTGCTGTTATTTATTATTGAGCCTAGGTGAGGAAAGGTGAAGGCGTATTCATAGGTAAGGTTGTCTATCTTCAGAATCTCATGTCGATTCGACTTTGTGCACTCCATATATTTTGTTTTTCTTTTTTTTTATATTTATACCAAATGCAGCGGCTTCCTGTTTCAAATCTATAGCTTTTTCACCTAATACCCTTCTATCGCGGCTTATTATGGCAACATTATCAGCATATGCGCATATTTGAGTGGATCTTGTATTAATACAGCCGTTCATATCTAGTTTTCTGATAATAGCTTCCAAAGTTAGATTAAAAAGTGTTATTGATAAGGCATGATATATTCAACACATTTTTCATGTATACCTCTTAACATATTATGTATTTAGTTTATAGTTGACCTCTTTGATCTGAAACCACATTGGTATTCGCCAGTTATTTCTTTCGAAAATGATTCAAGGCGGCTGTTATTATATTCGACACATTTTTCATGTATACCACTTAACATATGTATTTGGTCTATAGTTGACCTCTTTGGGCTGAAAACACATTGGTATTCACCAATTATTTCTTCTGAAAATGATTCAAGACGGTTGTATGTAATTCCTGATAATATCTTGTAGTCAACATAATTTACATTTTACAACACTGTTATGCCTATAATTTTCGCAGAGTAATTTGTCTCCCCCCTTGTACATAAGAAATATGATGTTCCTACTTTCCAATCCTCTGGGATGACTCTTCCAGACATGGAACATAAGGCTAAATATACACTGTTTGCAGATAACACTACAGTGGCCTTTAGAGCTGATAATATTGAACATGTGCTAAAGGGTTCTATGGTGGCACGGCAGATGACTGAGCCATGGTTTGCTGCAAATAGGTTGGTTCTGAACAACAATAAAACTAAAGACGTGATTTTTACAATGATGGATGTGAGTGATATGAATGATGATGAGTCGGCGAGATTGGATTTTTAGTTCTTTTGTACCCAAAATTACAATGGGGCCCACATATTAATAACGTATGCAAAAAACTAAATAAAAGTCTTTTTATTTCGAGAAATCTTTCAAAATGCGTCACTGGAGCCTATATGTACTACGTAACACTCCATATTCCACTGACATATTTCATACACTATCCTTGTCTGCAGCTGACACTCACAGACTATTTGGTCTGCAGAGAATGGCAGTGAGGCTCCTTGCTGGTTTGGGATTTAGGAGACTTAGCTTATGAAAGATTAGGAATTCTTATTGTACCAGCACAGTACATTCTAGAAAACCTTCGATTCATGAAGAGGAATATCAATCTTTATAGAAGTCACGAAGATCAGCATGGTTACGATGCGAGACACAAACACAATATATTACGATACCAGCATATTAGCGTTTGAAAAGGTGTCAAAATAGACCAGGGTACTGGACAATAAAATGTAAGAAGCTTGCCTGAAAAGGAATTTGAAAATAAAATTAAAAAAATAATGATAAAAAAATCCTTTTATTCGATTTAGGAATATTTACAACATAATTTTAATTTTAATTGAGGTTTTGTAAATATTTGATGATAGTCAGATTTTATATTTTTAACATGAATAAACAGTATTGAGTAGTGTCCATATGAGACAGATTAGTTTATGGATAGGCTTCCATAGCACTTGTTCACCATTATTTATCAGTTCTGCAGTTATTCCATCTGTTCCAGGCGCTTTGTTATTTTTCAGATGTATTATGACGTATATAGTTTCTTTCAATGTTGGTTTCTTAACTAGTTATTCTGCTGTGTGGTGAATTATTTCTTCTTCTTGGTTTTGTTCTCTTTCTGGGTTTAAGAGCTCTTGAAAATGCGCCTTTCATCTTTTCATTAGTTCCTCTTTCTAGCTGATAATTGCACCGTTTTTGTTCTTGCACACTGTTGTTTTTATCAGGTGTCCTTGAGTGTATCGCTTGGTTTGCTTGTAAAATTTCCTAGTCTCTCTTCTGTTATTATAGTGTGTTATTCGTTGTATTTTTCCATTTAAAATGTCTCTCTTTTTCCTTCTACGTATTCTTCTCGCACCCCTTCTTAGTTCTTCATATATCCTTCTGTAAGTTGAGTTTTAATTCAGTATGGATTATTAATGCTTCCAACACTATTTTTTTTGCTTCTAACACTATTCCATCTTCGCCTGGGATTCGATTATGTTTCATTTTCTTCAGAGCCTCTTTGATTTCTGATTTTGTTATATCGGGCATTAAATCTGATCCTTGGTTTAGTCCACCAGTTTTTACTGTAATTGGTATTGTTATTTGTATTGTTATATGTTTCTCTTGATCTATATAGCTCTGTGTATTCTACGACTATTGTTAATATTTCATCTCTGTTCGTAGTTTCTTCTCCTGCTCTGTTTCTTAGTTTGTTCATTTCTATTTTTCCCTTTTGCAGGCTCCTTCTCAAAACTTTCATGTCCTTATTTTGCTCTATTACTATTACTATTTTCTTTACTTAGGTATATGTTAAATATGTTTTAGATTTGGAAACTTGGGATATTCAAAAATAGCCCGTTACCAGCGTTGTTTCAATGGCTCCAAAAGTCGAAAGGGGCCGTTTTAAGCAAATTTAGTTTATATTTTCATGATATACTGGCTCAACAGACGACGCCACATGACATGCGACAGCTATGTTCAAAATTATACAATGATCATTACCAAAAGTAAGTAACATATTTTCAATTAATATTCTATATATTCTAATTTGCTTTACGTTGTAGGATTGTAACTTTCCAAAGAAAATATGACGCAACTTATGTGATATTATTGTCAGAAAAACTTATTGCTTTAAACTCTGGACATGATGGAATAATTGTATCACATCCACATGTAAGATAAGCAAATATTTATTAGCACCAACCTATATATTTATATATTTTGCAATGATTTCTTAGTTTCTACAAAAAATTGTTGTATATTCAAACTGAATGAACAAAATATATCAATATTCGATATATTTTGATATTTATTCACTTGAACATATATTGTGCAACTTTACTCATCTTTCTTTGTATTTTAGCGTGTGTCTCCTCAGACAGATCTTATACTTAAGATGATAATGGAAACTGCTAACGATCTCCAAATAATAGATAAAATTATTTATAAGTTTATTACACAGGTATGTACTGGTATGCATGTAAATAATAGATAAAATCATTTATAAGTTTATGACACAGGTATGTACATTTATTGGATTAAATTTGCTCGTCAAGACAAACGTCTTGGTGGTAGTTTAAAGAACGTATTTAGTATTGCAAATTCTTCTTCCTCTACAAATAGTTTTAATCTTTCTCCCCTTTCATTTCTCTTCCCTAGACCTAAATCACTAATTAATTCACCGCTTGCATCTTCTTTTTTAATTTGTTTAAGTGAATTTATCAACAACTCATAGAATTATTCTACCTTTCCTTCTGGTTTATCGCTGGTTGGGGCATACACCTGTAAAACATTTAATTTGACCGGAGTAGTATTCAGTTGGATTATTATTAATCTTTCAGAAACAGGTATAACATTTGTAACATATTGACGCAATTGAAGAGATACGTTTACTTTCTTCTTCTTCTTCAGCCTTCATTCATCCATTGTTGGACATAGGCCTCCTCCAATTGTTTCCACGCTTCCCTATCTTTTGCAATTCTCATCCATTGCTTTCCAGCTACAGCTGTTATATCGTCTATCCATCTCTTTTTGGGTCTTCCCACGCTTCTTTTTGTTTCTCGAGGTCTCCAGAATGTCACTTTATGAGACCATCTGTTGGTGTCTTGTCTTGCTACATGTGCTACCCATTGCCATCTCAATGTCGCTATTTTTTCTATGATGTCGGTTACTTTAGTTCTTCGACGTATTTCGGTGTTAGGAATTTTGTCTCTGAGGCTTATATTTAACATAATCCCTATATTCCAATCCATAAGTTGCAACTGGTAGTATACAAGTGTCATAGGTTTTTCGTTTTAAGTGTATTGGGATTTTTCTGTCTTTTAAAATGAAGCTCAACTTCCCAAAAGCAGCCCTCGATAATTGTGTCCTTCTTTTAATTTCTAGGGTTTGATTTTCCTTTTCGTTTTTAATTGCATGTCCTAGATATATATATATATATATATATATATACATATATATATATATATATATTGTTCTACCTTTTCTACATTGATGTTATCTATCGTGATGTTTTCTAGGCTGTTGCTTAATATCTTTGTTTTGTCGAGATTCATTTTTAATCCTATTTGATTCGATTTGTGATTTAAATCTTGTAGCATTGATTTTAGTTCATGGATATCTTATTAGTACTATGTCGTCTGCGAAACGCAAATGGTTAAGATATACTCCATCTATTTTTAATCCCTTTTCGACCCAATTTAGTTTTTTGAAGACATTTTCTAATGCCAAAGTAAATAACTTGGGTGAGATGGTGTCACCCTGTCTCACGCCTTTGCAAAGGTCTATTTTCATAGTTTCCAGATCATCATCTATTTTTACGTGAAAAGTAGCATCATCGTATATATTCTTAAGGAGGGCAGCATATCTTGAATCTACTCTGGCGTCGTCCAATGCTGTTAAGAAAGCCCATACGTTTACTTTAACCCCATACATATGTTGACCGTCATTATTTCCTGAGTCGTCATGATACCATATGGTTGTCAACAATACAAGCACCACTATTTGACCACCTCATTTATCTTATGCCAATATACCTACTTCAAGTCTGGTCATTGTTTGAATGGTATTATGAAGTTTTCTAGCCTGATATTATTGTTCTCACATTCCAGGTACATATTTTAATAATCAACTCTGAAGTTTTTAGAGACACTTTTCCAGTTCTGTCACAGGGGTTTCTCTGGTTTACGACCTGGGAAGCTCTGTGACATAGAGGTGGATCACCTCCTCTGCGGAATCTTGGCTTCTGTATTCCATGATTACTAACTGTTTCCACTTTAGTTGTATTTGCCATGATAGCTTTACTAGAGATGTCATCAGGGACCTTTAATGCAGTGGTTTCTCGTTGCCTTGTTGACCACTTTCTTGGTTCTTCCGCCTTCGAGACCAATTTCTCAATCTTAGGACAACTTACCAGCTCATCCGCCCGAAGCCGTTGGCCAGTACATGGTGGATTGCGTATCCCGGCAAACACTCGGACGTCAGAGCCTCGTTGGTTATCTAGCAGAACGCACCAGATGACCATGATCTAGATCATGATACGAACAGGTGAGGTTGACATTTGAATAGGAGACGCTATATGTTGCACTTCACTATTCCATTTCACCGGGTATACAGCAGGGATTGAATTAATTTGAAGATAAAAGACGCTATACCATTTTCTGTTTCGACAATATTAATAGACTCCAATGAGGTATCATAATACTCAGATTGATATCTAGTACATAACATTTATAATGCCTTCTTGTATTTCTGTGCCGTTTGGTGTTAATTTGTAGATGTACACATTCCCCTGATATTTTCCTTCCTCGTCATATATTCGATTAAATATGTCATAAGATCTGTTTATTTAAGAAAAAAATCTACAAAACTTTTTCTCCTTATCTACTATCTTATATATTATTTAAGAAAAAAATCTACAAAACTTTTTCTCCTTATCTACTATCTGTGCCTTTTTGAATTGGCTTACGCCTTATTCTTTCAGGTTTGATCGTTGAGACTTTCTGCTATGCTCCTTGTTCCATAAATTGACCATCGATGTAATTTTATAGCGAAGTGAATATTTTGATCCCAGATATTTCTTTCCCATTTTTTTTTGTCAGACATAACAGTTAATATTAACAATAATTGTTTTTATTTTTAGGAGCAAAATACATACATTCTTACTATAGTAGAGCCTACAATATACCTCATTATCTTATTCGAGAGCAAGAAGTCTGAAAAAGATACATTTATATCAAATTTTGTTTTAGATTTATGTCAGAACCTGAGATGTACAAAATTGTTTACTTCTTTAAAAAATACAAATAAATGATATTATATTATTTTAATAAAAAATTAATATATTATGTTGCATTAACATGTGTATTTATTAATAACTGAGAAAAATGAAAATATACTTCCCTAAAAAATATTCAGTAAGCAAAGAGTGAGGTTTATTAAATTCGGCTTCTTGATAAACTCCAAATTTCTGGGAAATTACGAGTAGAAAAAAATACAAACTTTACGCAATGTCTGTGTGTACAAGTGGTTACATAATTGAACGGGTGCTTGGGAAGGATGAGATCTACCCATTATATTAGTTATTGAATTATTTCTCAACAAATTCAAATTTTTTCATCATCAACCTCAGCTCTTTCCATCTGTATCTGTCTTGTGCGGCTTGCATCCAGTTATTGCTAACACGCTTCAGGTCGTCAGTCCATCTAGTTGGTGGGCGTCCTCTGCTCCGTATTGCTTTTTGCCTTGGTCTCCACTCTAAAATACGTTTTGTCCATCGTTTGTCTGATAATCTGACGACGTGTCCTGCCCAATTCCATTTTAACGACGCGATTTTTTCGATAGCGTCTCTTGTTTTGTTCTACGACGTATTTCTTCGTTTGGGATTCTATCTCTCAGAGAGACCCAACATCTGGCGCTCCATAGCCCTCTGAGTCACGCGAATCTTATTCACTACCTTTTTTGTGAGTGTTAATGTTTCCGCTCCATAAGTGAGTACAGGTAGCACACATTAGGTACTTATACGATGTAGTCTGCACAATATCCCTTCCATCAACAGCAATATTTATCACCAGATTAGTCATTATTTGCGTCTTGTTCATATTAATCTTTAGTCCGACCTCCAAGGAAGCGTGATATAATTTTTCAAACATTATTATTGCATCATCCATACGATCGACTATAAGGACGATGTTATCTGCAAATCTCGTGCCTTCCGAGAAAATACCATGCTCGTTCAGATGTGCCTTCTTACAAGTATGTTCTAAAAGCGTCGTGAATAGCTTTGGATAGACTGTGTCTCCTTGCCGTCTCCATACCTTGCTCGCTGTATACAGCGAGGAGTATATTTGTTTCTTGTTCAGATAGTCTTACGCTAGCTGTGGCATTTTGGCAGATATATTTGATTATGTTAGTGTAGCGATGGTCTATTCGACATTCTGTCAATGCTTTTAACATTTTCTGATGGCTTATGGTATCGAATGCTTTCTCCTAGTCGACAAATATCGGTGCCAATGGTTTGTTGTATTTTGCAGACTTCTCTATCAGGTTCTTAAATCAAATTCATACAAATTTAGTAGAACCAAAATAAACTCCATTATACTTAAAGCAAAAATAGTGATAAGAAGCCAACATCCAATGTGTCTCCTATAGCATTGTGACTGTTTTCCTCATTTTTACAGGAAATTTGTTGTTGGAATGATGAATAAAATACAAAGCCGATTTTGAAAATAAATAAACTTAATGCCCATAATAAATTTAAATTTTAAAACCAATTATGTCAATTGCAGTTTTAATTTAGATAGAGACTTGTTTAAAATAATATAGAATAGAATTGGTAACGATAAACGTGATAGTGTAAGAAAAAAATAATAAAGAAATGCGATAAAAGAATTCGCGAAGAAAAATAAAGGGATCTAGAGCTTGAGAAGATAGTAAAGAAATTAAAAGATAGTAAGAAAAAAGCCTAATAATATTAGTACTAAAAATGGATATTAATAATACTGCAGTGGCACTGGAATCAATTGGCGTATACAGTGAGCATATAAAGGTTTGCATAAGTTAAATATGTTCGTAACTAAAAAAAATTTGACGAAATCCTCGGACAGGTCGATAACAGACAAAATTCAAGGTTTTTTACAAGACGGTACAAGTACTTGGGTACAATTCAGAGCAAATTCAAGAGATTAGAATTATTAGTATTGAAATCTATAGAGCCAAATTTTTAAATATGAAGAAAATATGCAATAAAAATCCAACGATGAACCTAAAGGCGAATTGATGCGATCCAAGTGTACTTAGTTAGGGTCTGCTTGGACGTTGCGCGCGCAACACTTGGAAGCTACTTTGTTCGTGTCACCTGTTCTTCCAAGTACACTTGTATCAACAGGTTCTATCCATGGTACAAAAAATAACAGGTATGATACTCCCGAGCGCGAAATTGGGATGAATTCGCGCATTACGTCACAATGAGTCATAACACAATTAATTTTTGATTGGCAATAAAAAGTCATTTTAATAGATTAATAAAGTTTCTATTGAACTATTTCGGATTTATTGAAATATAGGTGTTGTACTATTTTGATTGGAGAAAATAATAAATAATACAGTGAAAAAAGTAAATCTGTAAAATAAATTTGAGTTTTTTTTGTGTTTTTCGCTTTTTAATCATAGAAAGGTAACCTTCGTAAATTTTACGAGCTCGCTTTTTATTGTCTTGTCTTATTTGGCGTTAGTGACGAGGGGAAAAAAAGCCTTCGTCTAGTCTAGCACGTAAAAGGAAGAAAATAATTGATCATTAATTATCTGCACTAAAATCGGAGTAAACAAATCAAACACAAGATTTTAAGTTACAATTTTTTTTAATTTTTTCTTATTTTTCATATCTTCTTTAAGTTTTAGGCTTAATTAAACAATAAAGGCAACAAACAATAATCCACAGTTTTTCCACTACCGAGTCCTTGGGAAAACTATAAAACCTAACAGATTTATCGGCACCTCTTGTCTGATTATCACTCAAACAACTAGCTACCCACTGCACAACGCATTTTATGTTTAGCTTATAAACTATTCCTAGCAAAACCCCCTAAAAAATACAGGAGGGGTATAAGTATGGTTAAGTATTACGTATTGACTTAATAATTGACTTCAAAAGAGTGCGGTTGGCACTACAAGAGAACTGACGAAGAAAATAAAATCTATGACTGCAGGTATACAAAAGACAAAAAGGAAAGATGTAACTGTAAGATACTGTTAGCAGTGACACATCGGACTCTGATATTGACATATGAGACTTACGGCAAGATGATGACAGAGATATTGACGAAAAACTGGAAAATTAATGTGTTATTCGTGATTATTGTGAAGAGACAACGAACTATGGTACATATGTGGTATATGGACCCATGCTGGGAGTCTGCTGAAGACTATACTTGTGATTTGTACAAAATTGGTACTTAAATGGTATTATATTACCCAAGTGGTGACACGTATTTGCCACCACGGAGTGAATTACCAGCCATGACACATGGTTTTTTTTGTAACTGATAATTATACCAAATGTTAGTTTGTTTTTAAGGAATTTAAAGAATACATATTGATAATTACCTTTATTACTAATATTTATGATAAGAGGACCCGGCAATACCCACTTTTGCCCTACTTCACTTTCTATAATCTGCGCACTTCGCTGCTTTTGGCTAGGTTGATAATGTATATTTTTAATTTTCCCTATTCTGCAAAATTATTGATTTTTAAGAGACAAAGAATAATTTACTTACCAATGATTTTAGGCAACTTTTATACAAATAATGAATCGATGAACTTATAGATTTTAAAAACTCACTTAACATAGAGGATATAGAAGCATATACAAACTCAATGTTAGTGTGTGAACATTCTGTAGAAGAAATAAAAAACGCTGAATAGAATAAAAATTTTAATCCAGTTAAAGAAAAACAGATTTATAAAAAAAAAATAATTTAAAATAATAATTTTGGTGCTAACGAGTTCCAAACAAATATTCATAGTCGAAAAAAAGTATATCACGTTTTATTACCAAAAAAATCAATAATTAAAAATAGCTATACAATAAAGTACCAAATTTCAATCAAAGATCTCATATTTTACTAATAATAATATTAACGGAATAAAGTAACATTAAGAATGAAATAACATTGATATTTGAGCATTCAATTTTATTTAAGACATATTAGTATCAATAATTAATATTTATACAGTGAAGAACAAAAAAGTTGTTGCAAAAGTTAGTAAAGGTTTTAGAATCTATAATGTTGCATATATAGTACCAACTTTATAAGCAACTAGTAGTACTATTTGTTTATAAATAGTAACTTGCGCAACTTTACTTGCTCCGATTTTTAAACTTAAAGGAATCGCAATAGTATTTCATGAACGGTTTATTGCAGGCAATACTATATCATCTCGTTTTTTAATAAATAGTCTTTATTTTGATTTATATTTTGATTGGTAAACAGATCGGTACAGTCACCTATATTTGCTTACCTGTTTACACCTGCTTACCCGGTAGCCATGAACGTAACCACGCAAGTAATACCTCATATACCTATATGATATGTTTTAAACGTTTAGTTTTAATAAAATTTGATTGGTAAACAAATGGGTGAAACTTGCTAAAAAAAATTAATATTTTTTAATTAAGGTTAGCTGTGAACATATTTTGATAGGCAATACATGCAAGACGTATTGGTCTATATGAAATTTGATAAAAAAAAATGTTTCATTCGATAAACAGATGGGCGAAGGTCGATCTAAATTCGGACTTTAGACTATAAAAGAAGGAGAAGCTGAGCTAATGCAGACAGGCAATTAAAAAAACATTTTGTTTAGCGATGAATCTAGGTACATTTACATTAAATAATAAACCAAATATTAAAAATTATAGAATTCGGTCGACAAAAAAGAAAGAAAGAGAATATTATTGAAAACAACCAAAATATCGTCGGAAAATAAATATCTGGTAGGAATATTTAGACACAATATTATTGAACCATTTTTCAATGAGAGAAAATTTAAATTGAATGCCCTGGAGGAGTGCCTTTATATATAGGACAAAATTTTAAATTCAGAAAAGTTTTTGGACTTCCTACAAGAAGAGATTTTTACCGATACTTGCCAGTAAGTCTCTTGGAGAAGTAACTCCAGGTGAAGAAGAAATTTAATTTCAAATAGATGGGTGTCCTGCGCACAATAGCCGGGAGGTTAAGGAATCTTAAAAACAGTTTTAGTAATTGTTTGATTGGACCAACTGTAACATTAAATGGCTTCCGAGATCAGGAGATCTAGCTTCAAACGATTATTTTAAAAATCGTTTGGAGCTAGATCCAAATCCAACATGAATTCTAACCAAAAATTATTGATATTGAAGCATTAAAAATGCGAAGAAATGAAGACTGTACAAAAATAACGCTACGCGTTCCGGCTAATGTTAGACGAACATTTTACATTTGTTATAGTTTTATCTTTATAAATTATCATAAATTATTTTTTATTCGTCGCTGCTTGGTAGAAGGAAATCACTGTTTGGCTTTCAGCTACTCTTACAATCAATGCAAAGACGTTTTTCTCTGCTTTATCGACTACCAAACGGCTTTTAATCGAGTAAAACATACAGAACTGATCCAAAACTAATGCATGGTGCAAACTTTAAATATCTTATTATATTAAGAGCCTATATTGAGCACAAATGGTATCAATCAAAAGAAAAGATGATTTGTCACCCCAATTCAACGGAGAATATGTAAATAACTTAAGATACGCATGCGACATAATCATTATTGCGCACAATACCGAGTGTTTTTAACGACTTTTGAATTCCATAACCATTGAAGGAGTTGCTTTAGAGTTGAAAATATAGACAAACAAAATAAAAGTAATGGCCACCCAAGTATGTATATACAAAGATCAGATAGAACCTGTACACAGATACACAGATTTTGACCACGAAGTTAAAACACGAGGTCGTATATAATATGCCTTATCCGCTCTTCAACAATGAAAAATTTTACCTCTGTGGATGTTCGATAGCTATTTATGAAAACCTGCATCTATTCAGTATTGTTATACGAAGTGGAATTAATTAAGTATGAGACAGATAGAAGCCTTTGAATATGTATTTTTCCAACGATATTGATGATGTCTTGGATATAGCACGTGGCCAATAATGAAGTACTAAGAACGATGAGACCTAAAGAGAACTTTTAAATATTACAAAATACCGAAAAACAAGTTATCTAGGACATATTTAAAGATGAGAAACATACAATTTCCTGCGAATCATAATGGAATGGAAGCTCAAAGGAAAAAGGGGAACTACAGATCAAAACAGCAATTTGCGGAAATTATGGCCAACCGTCAATAATGTAGAAGGCATCTTAAGAATAAGTGAGAAACGGGAGTAAGGACACGAAAAGTCTTAGGTGGAAGGATGGAGTAAATAATAACGTGAGTAGGCTTTACGTGACAAATTGGCAACGGTTGGCAATGGGCACGATTGACTGGTGAAACAGACTAAGGAAGATCGAGGCTCAACTAGCGCTGTGGTACCACTGATGATGACGATCATGCTATTCATTACCGTATATTTATTTTATTTTGATAAAATAATTCGATGAACTTAACTTTTTGCTCTTCACTGTAAATTCTTGCTGATTTTATTAATAGGATAACATTTTTCTTGTAATTTTACAATAAATAATTATGGGTAAAAATACTTATTGCTTATTACTAATACCTGTCTAAGAATCACATAATATTCTAGTTAATCTATTAAATTAAGATATAAACCATAATGCTTTGACAAATAGTGGATTAAATAAATAATTCGTCGTTTCCTTTCATCAAGAATAAAAAAGATAATATCTATCAAATAGAAAAAGTTCACGAATTCTTTAAAAAATTGTCTTTGTTAATTAAATTTAGAACAAAGAAATTTTTAAAGTATTACTCATAATATTGTTTTGTTCTTAACTGAATGATCCAAGTTATCCAAATCAAAGGAATATTGACCTCAAATATCAAGGAAACCATTTTTTTGGCAATAGTTGCTGAAATCTGACTTGTGATCTAATTTAATATATGATTCTAAACCCGGAATTAGATATTTTAAATGACTCTTTGTCTTAAATATAGCATCTAAACTAGACGTTAAGGAATCTAAATCACTCACAGCCTTATAATTCTGTATGGCTTCTACAAACGCCTTAAATGAAGTATCATCTAGATTTTTCCGCACCTAAAAAGTTAATACAAATATTAAATATGACTAAAAACAATTTACATATAATATAAATACGCCAAAACTAAATCATACAATACTATGAAGCGTTTGCACTGATGTTCTAGTTTTGTTAGATTAGGTAATAAAAATAAATGTTCTTAATCAAATACTCTGATATAAAATTCTGATTTGTTAATTAATAGGACTAGATTATTTAGTTAATTTGAAATGAAAAATTGGGCCCAAATAGTTTTAATTCAATTAATGATAATTAATTTTTTAACAGAAATTTTTTATATCAAATTAAAGCTTCTTCTTCTTAGGGTGCCTGTCCGTTTCGAACGTTGCCGATCATTCTGGCTATTATGACTTTGTTGGTTGCTATACGGAATAGCTGTGTTAAGGTCTTTCTATACCATGCTCTCAGGTTAGCAAGCCAGGATATTCTTCTTCGTCCTGGGGCTTTTTTTCCTTCAATTTTACCTTGCAAAATGCATTGAAGTAGCTCGTATTTGCCTTGATTTCTCATCATACTTCCCAAGTACTGCAGCTTACGGCTCTTTACGATGTTGACCAAATCCGCAGTTGTGTTCATCCTCCGCAGTACTTCTTCATTGGTGACTTTGTCTATCCATGCTATCTTCAGGATCCATCTGCTATTAAAGCTACTTTTTTTTCTTCTTAGCCTTCTGTCGTCCATGTTTGGACATAGGCCTATCCCAACTCCTCCCATCGGTCTCTATCCTGAGCAACATATTTCCAATTTGTTCCGGCTATTCTTTTAATATCATCAACCCATCTCATCTGTGGTCTTCCTCTTGGTCGTTTACTTTCGTAAGGTCTCCAATGTTGTATTGTAGTATTCCAACGTTGGTCTTTTTGTCTAGCAGTGTGGCCCGCAAAGCTCCATTTAAGTTTGGCAATTTTTGTTGCTATGTCCTCGACTTTTGTTTTGGATCTTACCCAGTCGTTCCTCTTACACGTATACCTAACATTGCTCTTTCCATTGTTCTTTCTGTTGTGGCTAGTTTATTCATGTTTGCCTTGGTTAGGGCCCAGGTTTGACATCCATATGTCATGATAGGAAGGATGTATTGGTTGAACACTTTGCTCCTCAAGTATTGGGGTATTTTGCGGTTCTTAAGTATCCAACTAAGTTTTCCAAATCCTGCCCATGCTAGTCTTGCTCTTCTAGTAATTTCCGCACTTTGGTTCTCTTTGTCAAGTTTCAGGATTTGGCCTAGGTAGAAATATTCCTGGAGTTATTCTATCTCACTGCCATTTATAGTTATACGTCTGGGGTCATCTGTGTTTGTCATTATTTTTGTTTTTTTCATATTCATTTCTAGGCCGACGTATTGGATATTTTTAAAAAATTTTAATAAATTTTATACCGTTTTATTTAAGAAGTTTTTCCTAGTAAGTGTTATTAATTATATAGTTTTCGATTAATTGATTATAATACGAAATGATAAAATACAAATATTTGACAATATTCTTTAATTTCTAGATTAGGAAAAAATTTCATACTTATAAAAGCAGATATAAAATGTTGCTAATCTATAGGCTAATAAATTTAGTTTTGGCATCATACAGAGTATCTCAGAATTAACACCTGTGCCTTTGAAGCTCGGTTCAAGAACACAAATCGAACA
Source organism: Diabrotica undecimpunctata (assembly GCF_040954645.1). Lineage (NCBI taxonomy): Eukaryota > Metazoa > Arthropoda > Insecta > Coleoptera > Chrysomelidae > Diabrotica > Diabrotica undecimpunctata. Next base: position 32,896,334 of record NC_092808.1, read on the forward strand.
TCACATCAAGAACACAAATCGAAAAATATTTAATCGAAATATTGAAAATTGATTTAATCGACTCGGTAGCTGAGCGATTTGAAACACTTGCTTTATTGTAACAGGTAGTTAGTTCGACCCACTCTCAATACCAGAAATATTTCAAAAATCGTAGCAAACAGTTCAAATTAGATCTGCGCCTTTGAATTGGAATTCGCGGACCTTTCGTCAAAGTCAAGGTTAGTTGTCAGCAAACCGAACAAGTTGTCCATAATAAATGTCTATGCAGCCACAGAAAACTGTGATGACTTGACAAAACAGCAGTTGTATAAAACACTAGAAGAAAACGCCGAGAAAATCCCAGGAGAAGATATATTAATCCTTATAGAAGATTTCAACGCCCAAATAGGCAAAGCAAATTGTTTCAGAAAGGTTTCACGTGCAAACTCAATACATGACACAGCAAACAATAATGGAGAAAGACTATGTAATTTAGCAGCGGCATTAAACATGGACATAAGTAGCACGAGATATAATAACAAAGACATACACAAAATAACATGGATGAGACCAGGAAGTCCGGAAGGAAATCAAATAGACCATGTACTGATTAAAAAAGACGCACAAACAATCGATAAATGAAGTTAGATCTCACAGAGGGGCCAACATCGATTCGGACCATGTGCCAGTGCTTACAAAATGTAAAATAAAAACAACGAAGAATGAAAGGCGAAAAGCACAGTCACTGGGTCGTAGATAAATTGAAAGAGAAAGAAGTAAGAAGAAGATTTGTACAAGAAGTAAATACAGAGATGCAGTTCAAAGAACAACAAATGGAAGAACAGTGGGAAATATCAAACAAGGAATAAACAATGCAGCAGAGAAAGTGGTTGACAAAATGCAAAATAAAAAGAAATAATTGGTTTGACGATAAGTCCAAATTAGCAGTGGAAGAAAAGAATAAAACAAGATTGAAATGGGTAAGCACAAGCAAAGAAAAGGAACTAGAAAAATACAAAGATCGAAGGCAAAATATAAAGAAATTATTTAAATCGAAAAAAAAATCAAAAAGTAAAATAAATTATGAACGAGATAGAAACAGAAAACAAAAGACACAACTCAGAACCATTGTACCAATACTTAAAACTAGGTAACCAAAAACGGACAGCTAATATAGCTATAGAAGCAGAAAAATGGCAGAAGTATTTCGAAGAAATATATCAAGAAACGGATAGAGAAGAAGCAAGAGAAAAAATAACGAACACAAGATGATGAAGAAGAAGAATTGACCTTTACAGAAGTGAAAGAGAAAATATGCAAACTTAAAAACGGGAAAACAGCGGGAGAAGACGGAATATGTGCAGAACTTATAAAATACGGTGGGGAGGCACTATACAGACAGATTTATAAACTAATACAGAATATATGGAGCAAAGAAATAATGTCTGAATAATGGAAGAAGGGAATTATAGTGGCAATCCCAAAACAAGGAGACCATAGAATACGCAAAAACTACCCAGCAAATAATTTACTGAATGTAGCATATGTAATAACAGGTATAATTAGAGACAGACTAATAATATAATAGAGAACAAAGCATAGGGAATTACCAGTACGGTTTTAGAAAAAAAGAAGATCCACAATAGACGCTATACATACGCTAAAACAAGTGATAGAGAAAACATACGAGTACGGCGGAGAAACACATATACTTTTCCTAGATTTTAAACAGGCGTTTGACAAACTAGATTTGTCAAACATCTGTTTGACAAATCTAGGAAAAACTTTTTAGGAAAATTTGCCAAACTTTTTTACAAATTCTTTGAAACATTACATAATTCGCTTTTTATTTTTGGCATGGTCAATATGGCTGACATCGCTACAGCAAAAACTAAACGGTCCTCAATCAAAGGTTCTGTAACTCGTTTTAATAAGTATTTTAATTCTGTCAAAAACAAACATTTAGAGAAAATTAACTTTAGAGATTTACAACTTAGACTTGAGAATTGAGAAACTTTTCGATGATTTTGACAACTCTCAATCACTTATTGAGGCCTCTGATGAGGACTATACTGCCGAGGCAGATACTATCCATGGTATAGGAAGGTCGTCTTTCGAAACGCCGTTTTTCCATATGAATAGCGCTGTGCGAGACTTTATTGATACCAATCTTTCAAAACCCCATGTTCAAACTACTCAAGCTTCAAATTCGACAATTTCGTCTGAAAACAATTTACAAAGGTCTATTAACAATAGGTTACCCGCTATCAATTTGCCCTCCTGTGAAAAGACAGATTTGCAAACAAATCTCTTCTTGTCAATAATAATATTAAAAAATTATTTAACCTACCAAATGTTTTAAAAAATTCACATGATTTACGCACTTTACTTAATGGTTTTCAAAGACATTTACGCTCCCTTGAATACTTAAACTGAGACACAACATCTTAGGATGACTTTATCATATACCTAATCACCACAAAACGAGACAATGCTACACACAGAATGGGAACTGTCAATTAAAAACGACAAAAATACGTTACCCACTTTGAGTAACTTAACTGAATTTCTAAAAGGCAAATGTAGAATCTTTTATTCATCAAGACGAAAAACCTCGTCCCAAATTCTCATATACAGGCAATCACAAGTCTAAAAATTTCTTGTCAACTAATAATACCTTTACCAACTGTTCTTTATACAAACAAAAACATCTAATGTACACTTGTCCCGAATTTCTTAAATTAGAAACGTCATTAAGACATAATGAAGCAAAACGCTTACGCTAGTGATCATCTCACTAGGAATGCAAATCTTCGGGGTGTCGTAAATGTGGGAAAATACACCACACACTTTTACACTTCCAAAGTAACTCACAAAGGCGTTCTGAAACCAGTAATCAAACCATCAGCAATTTATCTTGGTCAAGTTTAGGTACATCAGAAGGCTCTAATGCACTGACAGCACGTAACATTTTGCTTAAGCACAACTTCACTACTCTGCTGTCAACTGTAAAGATAAACATCTTTAACATCTCAGGTAACGAATATGAGGCTCGTGCACTTCTAGATAACGGCTCAGAAAGTAATTTGATTTCCCAGCGCCTTTTAAATCTTCTGAGATTGTCTACAACCAAAACACATTTTTCTATTTCTGGTATAAACCAAACAAATTCTATTGTAAGATACAGAACATCAATCAAATTTAAATCTAGAACTTTAAACTTTTCTCAAGTAATTTCTTGCTTAATACTTCCGGAAATTGCAGGAAATTTACCTTCTGCTACATTCGATAAAAAAACACAAAGTATTCCCTCTAACATTACTTTGACCGATCCAGATTTCAACATTTCAAAACCTATTGATCTTCTTATCGGTGCAGACATCTGGAATTTAATTTGTATTGGTCAGATTACATTATTACCTGGACAATCAGTTCTTCAAAAAAACAAACTCTGATGGATTATCTCAGGTCCATTATTTTCAAACAATACGCTTGCAGCCAGAATTACATGCCACTTGTCGACCATAAACAATTTGAGCTCTGGGATGTTGGCACCTCATTGATCGAATTTCGTAAAAATAATTATACCGTCTGAATGGTCACGTTTTGGTCACAAATGGTCAGTTGGTTTCAGCTTTTGGTCAGTTCTGGTTAATTTTTTATTAAGGGTTGAAAATTTTCAAGGACAAAAAAAGATGTTGGCACCTCATTGAACGAAATCTATAAAACAAATTGTATTCGATAGAGATTAAAATGCTGACAAATGGTCAGATATATTGAGCGTTTGGTCAGTTTGCTTTTGGGGTGAAAATAATTAATAAAGTTGCAATAACCTTAGCACGCAAGCGCAGTCCATTAAAATTTTTAAAAATACCAGGATTGCAGTGCCTTGCCGCAATAAACATTTTAAAAATACTAGGAGAACAGTAGGTTCGCGCGTTTTCCTAAATCGCTATGTTACAGCTAGTATTTCTGAAATATAATTATACCATTCGAAAGATCACAAATTAATCTCCAATGGTCAGATATTTCCAGAAATTGGTCAGTTCTAAGTAATTTCTTATTAATTATTGAAAATTTTTCAAGGACAGTCTGATATTGGCTTCTTGTTAAAATATTAAAATTTTTACAAGACACCAATTCGTACAGTGTTGCGCGATTTAGAATAAGAGATGAATTGTAAATTTTCACCCAGAAACATTCTTTAGATTCTAATCACAGGAAGCGGTTATAGTACAATTTGTTGATATCTAGACAGTGTATCAGTTGTTAGTGATAATACGAATTCTAATATATTTCTTTGTTTTGGATATTGGACGCAATTAATAGTAATATATTCCAACGGGATTAACTTGGCTGATAGGTTTGGCAAACACGCATCCTAAGACACATGTTCTCAAATATACACCGTTGTCACGTCTAAAAATTAGTTTTTCTCGTCTAATATCATTGTTATATTTTTGTAGAATATCCAATTTGTAATTTTTAAATCTGATCTGATTTTTATACCATCATTTTATTTATTCTTTTATTATAAAAATGTAAAAAAATATAACTTAGACGCACAAATTCACAACAGTTGTAATTGAGAAAATTTGGAAGAGTTATTAAAGATCCTTGAAATCAAGTGTCCTGCGACATACTGTATTCTGATTCAAGTGTTCTGCTACTGTTTTCTACTTGGATTTTCAGTTAAAAATTCACATTAGCTAAGGTCTCCCTAGATTCTCTTACGTTAGGTTGCGCAGTTGTAATTATTTTTATCATAACAGGAGTGTCTTAAGCAGGAATCAGATAGCTCGTGGAATGATACTCTTAGCTTCTGCAAAGAGAAACGATATTAAAACGAGAAACGATAGCGATATTAGCGATCCGAAAAGAGACAACAGTTGGCACCCCACGTTATTGTGAAATTAGTAAATATTTGCTTTTTGGTAAATCCATTCGACCCATCCCAAAATGTAGTCGGACCATTCCAATGGTCAGTATCTAGGGTTAAGTCTGTTGTACGCCATCCATCAGTATTGGTGGTATAATTTTTATTAAGTTGGGTAATTTATACAATAATAAAAACTCCAACACAAGTTTGTTGTTATAATTGGATATGCAGTGCCTTAGCTTCTGATTTTTTTGAACTGGATCGATTTGCCGACAAACAACGGAATAGCACCCGCCAGCTATAAATAGACAGTTTTGTCCTATCACAGGGATCGTAAACCACAAATGTTGAGAAGAAATACGGTATTCCACGTTGTGTTTGTTCTCGTCTTTATATTCTTTCTTTTTCTATTCCGTATTTTATATTTCTCTTCGCCGATGAAGAACGCCACTTCACGTTCTGTGAGACCGCTCCTTTACAGGAGTATGCTTGTAACTTTTAAATTTGTAACACTTTAATAGAGACGGGAATACAAGTAATGTTGTTTTGTATATGTTGTTGTAAATAATGTAAAATTAAAGCTTTATTCTTCATTAACCGTATAAAGTTCTTGATACCTAAGATTAGCTTAAAGTTCAGTCATAGAGGACTGTTTTGTATTTGTGAGACAGATTGCTCGCCCATAAACAGCATGATGAAGCAGTGCAATATAATTATAAAAAGTAGTAACATAAATATCTTCAACACCAACACCAAAGCCATTAAATCTAGCTATCTACCGGCTTCGACCTCTATATCATAGTGTGTATGTCTAGCATAGATACATGGAAGTCTTTATGTACGTGTATGTGTATATATTCACATATATGTGTGTATATGTATTTATTTTTTTCTACATGTGTGTATCTGAAATTTCTACTTGTTTTTATTCTGTAAAATGTGTTTGTTATAAAGTATAAATAAATAATTTACTATTTTTGTTGGCAATAGGCCACAATTTTACTTAAAAATAAGTTTATTTGATGTTTTGATTTTCAATTCGTTCGAAAATTTCGAAAATCGTTCTCAAAATACGGTTTCCGAAGTGGAAATAAACTTATTTTAAAGTAAAATTATGGCTTATTCCCAACAAAAATAGTAAATTACATTAAGATGCCACAAGAAAATAGCTTCAGAACAATATTCTTATTCATATTTAAAACTAGTATGTATACTAGGTACATGAGATCAAGGTCACGTGTTTGATAGCATGTACGTAAATATATTTAACAAACATTAAAATCATTAATAAATGTTAAAGTTGTATGTACAATGAATAAAACAATAATGGAAGCCATCTAGCTATACTATTATATAATATTTACTTAAAAATTAAAGTTTAGTTTTAGCAAAGAATATAGACGCTTAGCTAAGCGTCTATATTCTTTGGTTTTAGTTTAGTCTTTAATCTTTAAGTTTAAAGAAATATTGAAAGACAACCAACACTGTACGCGTCAGCTGTTCTAATTTCATCATTCTCAATCTCATTGCGGAACACTACCCTAATATCATCTGTGTAGTGTTCCGTAATGAAAATTGGTTCATTTTTACTTGTATAGACGCGTGCGCATACTCTTTGATACTAAAATAGGAACAGCTGATTTGTACAGTGTTGTTAGTCTCTCAATATTTCTTTAAACCAATATAAAATTGCTTTACATAAATTACATTTTTAAGTACTTAAATATTTAAATATTATATAATAGCATATCTCGTGGCTTTGATTAATGTTTTATTCATATTACATACAACTTCAACATTTATTAATGATTTTAATATTCGTTAGATATATTTGCGTAGATAAAAATAAAAATACAAAACGATCTAAGTAACCTTGATCTCAAAAAACTGGATCAAGACTTAAAAAATACAACTAAAATGAGGAAAGATGAGCTGATCATGTAACTGTGTATCTACTAATATCCAGTTAATGCAATACATTATTTTTGTTGGGAATAATTTGACTTTTGAGAACAATTTTCGAAGTGGAAATCGAAACATTAAATAAACTTATTTTAAAGTGAAATTGTGACTTATTCCCAACAAAAATAGTAAATTATTTATTTATGTTTTAGAACAAACATATTTTAGAGAATAAAAACAAGTAGGAATTATATATACACATAAAACAATATATATACAGACACACACATACACGTAGGTACATAAAAACATCCATGTATCTATCCTAGACATACACACTATGATATAGAGGTCGAAGCAGGTAGAAAGCTAGATTTAACGGCTTTGGTGTTGGTGTTAAAGATATCTATGTTGCTATCTTTTAGAATTATATTTCATTACCTTATAATGCTGTTTATGGGCGAGCAATCCGTCTCACAAATGTGAATGGAAATTTTTAACTGAAAATTGAAGTAGAAAATTTTAAAACTTGTTAAAACGGTTGAGAAACCAGTTCAGTATAAAGTTAAGACTAAGTTTATTTTGTTCTAAAAGTGAATATAATTACAGTTTACATTGTACTAATCTCAAGTTCCTGTAAATGACAGATGGTGCTAATATTTAAATTTGTTTAGTTGATATCAATATTTTAACAACCCCACTTATGAATTAAATAAAAGTTATAGGTTACCTATACCAAACAGTCTCAATAATATATGCAGCTTTTTAGCAACTAGACCTTTAACAGTCAACACATTAGCTGGAATAACATCAGTAGGCATATATTTTACATTAATTATTGTGTCAGATATTAGGTCTTTCAAACAATGACATATTACATCAATACGCTTACTTCTTTTATGATACATTGGATTTGCTGATAGGTTTAATGCACTTTGATTATTATTAAATAAGGTAATACATTCAGTTTTTTCAATTAAATCACTTAGCAAACTCCTAAGAAAAACAGCCTCTGACAAGGCCGTATATTCTGCCTCGTAGCTAGATAAAGCTAATGATTTTTAAAAAGAAAAAGACAGTTAAGATTTGATTTCACCGCTTATACGTATTTCGGCCTAATAGGCCTCATCACAACGGCTTTCGCAGTCGCTCTTTCGTTAGCGGATGCGCAGGCGCCTTGTACGTGAAATTAAATCTTAACTGTCTTTTTCTTTTTATTCCGATATACTCTGTACGAGTACTAGAAACCAATTCGCTAAGGATTTTGCTTAGTTGAGGAGATATGTTGTGGAATGCAATTTTTAGATTCCCCATGTCTCTAATAACATCTTTATCAACGTCTGTTTTGCCTTGCAATTCTTAGAAGGCACAGATTAAAGCAGAATTCTGAATTTGGTTTCGAAAATTAGTTTAGGGATTCTAATGATTTTTGTTTTGCACGTTGCCAAGATATTGTAGAGCCACAAAGCTTAAATACATATCCAGTAAAGGATCTTACAATCTAATGTATTGCTTGCCCAATGAGAGAATGTCAATTAGAGAATAATTAATAGTATCTTTTAAATACCTCAATACTCTTTTTGTACATTTCAAATAAGACTCAGTATATACATTGTTAAATTGGCTCAAGAAACTGACTGTAAATGATATATCTGTTCTGGCCAAAACAGATAAATACATCAAACTACCAATTACCATGTGATAAGGAAACTTACTATCATCAATTGTTAAAGATTATTTTTGTTAAAAATGCGAATTTTCAAAAAGAACGTAAAATAGAGTAAAGTTGCAATGGCACTAGTTTGACAAGTGATAATGTGTATATTATTGTATCTATCGATGCATGCTTTAAAATCTCACACAACTGACACTTTAAACTAGTAGCGTTGAGCGCTTGCTGTTTTTTATTTCATCTTTGATGCCACGTCTTTTTAACAACTGAAACCCTCATTTGTGAATTCAGTTCTTTTAAAGTATCCGTTGAGAACAGCGGCATTAAACGCATGTTTTTCGGATGTTTTAACCTTCCGACATTTATTTTCATAGTAACCGGTTTGTTTACAACAATAACATCTAATTTTCGACAGATCTCTGTCTCTCTTGTTATTCATCTGTCATCACTTCTGTGATTTTCAAACTGTCTATTGTGATTGGTTCTGTTACTAGTACCACTTGCAAACGGACTTACCAACATCACTTTCCATGTCCAATACTTTTGTTTTGATTGAATCGATAGAAATAACAATCCCAACAACTTTTTTTAAAGCGTCCCAAATTTCTTTAGCGGTTTTTGCTTGTTTTCTATGTATATATAACGATGGATCAAGCAAAAGAACTAACTTGGCTTTAGCTTTTTCTTGTTTGTCTACTTCGGTTTCAGTTCCGTCCAAACACGTGGACAAACCTTCTAGAACAAGATAATTTTGCACTGCGAAACCCAATCATTGTAATTTTCGCGGCCTAATAGCTTTGGCACCGTAGACATGTAATTCACTGCTATTGTGAACCTCAAAACTTACTAGTATACAACGTTTATCTTATTTACCGACGGAAAAAATGGTTTGAGTCACTATAATCTGTTAAAACTTATAAATGAAACGAACCAGTTGAGTATACGGTTAAGACTACTTTATTTTGTTCCAAAAGTGAATACAATTGACAGTTTATATTGTATCAATCTTAAGTTCCTGTATATTTAATATTTAAATTTCGTTTACTTCATATCAATATTTTAACAGAAAACAGTCGCAGAATACTTGAGTCAGAACACAGTATGTCTCAGAACACTTCAGAATTTTCAGAATCTTTAATGACTCTTAGCAATTTTCTCAATTACAACTGTTGTGAATTTATGCATCTAAGTTATATTTTTTTACATTTTTAAAATAAAAGAATAAATAAAATGATGGTATAAAAATCAGATCAGATTTAAAAATTACAAATTGGATATTCTACAAAAATATAACAATGATATTAGACGAGAAAAACTAATTTTTAGACGTGACAACGGTGTATATTTGAGAACATGTGTCTTAGGATGCGTATTTGCCAAACCTATCAGCCAAGTTAATCCCGTTGGAATATATTACTATTAATTGCGTCCAATATCCAAAACAAAGAAATATATTAGAATTCGTATTATCACTAACAACTGATACACTGTCTAGATATCAACAAATTGTACTATAACCGCTTCCTGTAATTAGAATCTAAAGAATGTTTCTGGGTGAAAATTTACAATTCATCTCTTATTCTAAATCGCGCAACACTGTACGAATTGGTGTCTTGTAAAAATTTTAATATTTTAACAAGAAGCCAATATCAGACTGTCCTTGAAAAATTTTCAATAATTAATAAGAAATTACTTAGAACTGACCAATTTCTGGAAATATCTGACCATTGGAGATTAATTTGTGATCTTTCGAATGGTATAATTATATTTCAGAAATACTAGCTGTAACATAGTGATTTAGGAAAACCCGCGAACCTACTGTTCTCCTAGTATTTTTAAAATGTTTATTGCGGCAAGGCACTGCAATCCTGGTATTTTTAAAATTTTTAATGGACTGCGCTTGCGTGCTAAGGTTATTGCAACTTTATTAATTATTTTCACCCCAAAAGCAAACTGACCAAACGCTCAATATATCTGACCATTTGTCAGCATTTTATTCTCTATCGAATACAATAATTTGTTTTATAGATTTCGTTCAATGAGGTGCCAACATCTTTTTTTGTCCTTGAAAATTTTCAACCCTTAATAAAAAATTAACCAGAACTAACCAAAAGCTGAAACCAACTGACCATTTGTGACCAAAACGTGACCATTCAGACGGTATAATTATTTTTACGAAATTCGATCAATGAGGTGCCAACATCCCAGAGCTAACAATTTGAGCAGTGAAACAAAAATTTTATGAAATTTTATTTAATTTTATTTAATATTATTTAATTTTATTTAATATTATTTAATATTGTTTAATTTTATTTAATATTATTTAGTTTTATTTATTTTAACTGATTTTATTTTATTTTTATTTTATATTTTATAATCCAATTTAGTCAAATCGATCCAGTCGTTCTCGAGTTCTTATAAAATGTTATGAAAAAAATAAAATGAAGTCAGTTTGTATATATGTTTATGTATATTCCGGTATACCGCAAGGTTACTGCTCGAGTCTCGATTTTTTTCAGTCACGCTAAATATTATTTTGGGCCCGTGTAATAAACATCATGCCGAGCGATAAGAAGTATTCACTTCAAAAAAAGAGAATGTGTGAATCAGAATGGCTACAACTGATTCAACGGAGAAGATGATTTTTTTCCCGAAAAGGTCAGCATTAGGATGCAAACCAATAAAACTCATAATAAAGTTGAATGGATACTAACAATCTGTCCCCTAAAATATTTATTTTTGACGATTCCTCTTCAGTATATAAAGTGGGCCATTTGAACCAAGAATTTACACCCAGGCATTTTTTATTTTTTTTTTTACCTGTGAAATTGTACAGAATATTGTTGACGAAACAAATCGTTTTACGCAACAGGACATGAATCACGATCTATAAAATGGCTAAACTTACGAATAGTTATTTATGATTTATATAATAGTTAATTATGTTTTTCTGAGATTAATATTTGAAGAGCAAAGTGTTCAACCAGTGAATCCTTCCTATCATGACATGTAGATGTCAAACCTGGACCCTAACCAAGGCAAATATGAATAAACTAGCCACAACAGAAAGGGCAATGGAAAGAGCAATGTTAGGTATACGACTGTCAGATAAGAAGAACAACGATAAGATAAGGTCAAATGGTACTAGACAAAAGGACCAACGTTGGTACACAGGTAAACAATCAAGAGGAAGTGCATAGATGACATCAGTAGGTATCAGCAGGAACAGTACAGAACAGCTGAATGTATTTATGCTCCCCGAATACATAAAACTAAACAGTATAAACTGTTACACTAAAAAGGTTAAAATCAAACAGTACTAAGTATATTCAATGCATTATCACTGCTGTAATTAAGACATACATAACGGTTTCAGACTTGTCGGTACCCTAAGCACAAACCATAGGCTAAAGAACAAATATTACTGCGAACAGAGAATTTATATCTCAGAAAACAGGGGGTAAGTTGTTCACATACACTTACTTAAGCTGTGCATATTTAATTTTTAAATAAAAATTTACTGCAAATCGATGATGTTGACTTAACAGTTAAATTAGCTGTTCGGTCTAAAACTGTTTGCTCAGTCAAAAGCACATTTGTGTTTTTGTTTTCATTATATTTTAAGGAATCCGTTAAGGTGGATACCGTATTAACAATTGTACGCTCTCAATTATTATTTATGATTTTCATTATCAAGGACCGTAAATAAGATTAGGTTAACAGTAATAGCGAAATTTTGGTCATTTTGAATTTGTAGTAGGTTCCTGAACCAAATCTTAAACATATGGGCATAAATTTTGAGATATCCTGTACAAGAGTAGTTTAATAATGCTAACCAGAGAGATAATACTTGTAGTAAAAATAATAACTAATCATTGTTATAACTACCATGATAATATACTCTTTCGTAACATCGCCTTTTTCTTTCTTCGTCGACTTTGAAGAGTTTGGTACAACAGTCAATTTTATTTTTTTCGAAGGTTGTTTTCGGTTTTCTGTTGATGTTCGATTATGAATGACAACTTCTCCTGTGCTATCTAAATTGTCAGATGATGATGATGATGAAGCACTCAAACCGCCAGACTTATAATTCAAGTAAGTGTTAAATTCAGCTGCAGGAGGTGCTAACGATTTTGCCTCAATCACAGATTTATACTAAAAACAAAAATACTGGTTATTCTTGATAATTGCATGAAATTAAAAAAATAATATAACAGCGGAACAAAATGGTATCTTACAACTATTTTCTCGTGAAATTTCTATATTATCCAATATCATTAATGGTAATAAACCACAATTTTAATTGAAAATACGTTTATTTTAAAGTTTCAATTTTCACCTCGGGAATCGTATTTTGAGAACTATTTCTAAGAAGAAAATCGAAACGTCAAATATAACCTATTTTCAAGAAGTTAATTAAATATTAGTCGGATAAAAACTAAAAAAATTCTCTCAGAATTTGTCAAGATCACGCCACGGAAATCTCACTTGCAATGGCAAACTTGCAAAAATTCATAAGGCAATATTATTAATCTTGAAGAAGAAAGTACTGATACTGCTATTAACTATGATAAAATGGATTTAGAATTATATGATGAAAATTTAGGGAGTATTTAAGGATTTAGTGAGTTGAAAAAAAAAGATACTTTCTATATGAAATAAATTCAATTTCAACTAAATTCAATTCTACAAATTAAATCTAATAACAAAATTATACTAAGTGACATAGAAATCCGAACACCCAGTTTAAATGATTTTATTTTAATAAAATTTTGTATAAGTACTTAATGAAGCATAATAAGTAAATGATTAAAATTTCAAAATGATTGCATTGCTTTAAAGCCCTTTTACCTTTAATAATGTGTGGATGCACCCCGATGTGTTACGCATTCTCCAACGCGCCTAGGCATGCTTCTAATTAGGTGGTCAATGTTCTCTTGTGGTATCTCATTCCAGGCAACCACCAACTCATCTCGAAGTGCTTGTAGAGTCTGAGGAGCACGTTTCAAATCGAGCAATCTCCTACCCATCATATCCCATATGTGCTCGATTGTGGATAAGTCGGAAGATCTTGGTGGCCATGCTAACAATGTGACATCATTATGTTGAAAGAAGTCTATTGTGACTCTTGCAACATGTGGTCGGGCATTATCTTGTTGGAAAGTTGTATTTGCCAGGGTGTCAAGATAGGGTAAAAGGTGGGGTTCTAGAACTTCTTGGATATAACGATGCGCGTTCATGTTACCTTTGATGAAGATTAAAGGTCACCTGGAACCATAAGCTATAGTACCCCAAACCATAACTCCAACAGTGTGATGAACATGTCTTTCAACAAAAACTGTAGATTCCTCCTTTCACCACGTCGTCTTCTAACCCTCGCTCGACCATCGTGCATGCCTAAACAAAATCGAGACTCGTCACTTACATTCAACATAAGACAATACTGTTGCATTCCTGTTTCCAGAGTGACCGTTCTCTGTCCCACTGAAGGCGATTACGGCGGTGTTCTGGAGTTAAAGAGAGGACCTAGTGTGGTCGGTATGAAAACAGGCCAAAACTTCTCATTGGTCGGTAAACACTTCGCATGCCAATAGGTCTTCCGTCTTCTGCAAACCATTCATTTGCAATGGAGCTGGTAGTGGAGAAACGGTCTCTTAAGGCCAATAATCTTAGGCGGCGATCTTCACGGTCTGTTGTTCTACGGCGGCGTCCAGTGCCCCTTGCTCTTTGCGTACGGCCTTCTTGGAGCCATGCCTGACAACACATAACCACGGTGTCTACACTTCTTTGCACTCTAACTGCCACTTCCCGAAAAGAAAGTCCAGCTTCCCGAAGTCCCATTATACGGCCCCTATCAAACTCACTAAGTTGACGAAATCGTGCAGGTCTCCGTACTCTAGGCATCGTAACCAATCGTAAAGAATGTCAAGAATTACAATCCGCCAAATTTGGATCTTTACTGCGGCTGAAATATTCATTTTTAGATTGTTAGTGAATTTAAAAACAAAAAGTATAAAAACCGGAATCTCCAACTGATAAGGCTAAAAACTTTATCACTTGTTTTTTTTTCAGTAAGATAAATAAATTACACCAAATTTTATTGAAATAAAATCATTTAAACTGGGTGTTCGGATTTCTATGTCACTTAGTATATATTGTTGTGAAGTTCATTTTTATTAATGTATCATAAAAAAAATTATTTGTTTAAACAGATCCTCCCTGTGTATGTCTATAAATAGAATTAAATAAAATTAAATCAAGTTATTGAATTTATCAGTTTTAATGTGAGTCATTTCTAAAAAAAGTCTTCTATTATAGGGTGTTTCTTTTTCAAGGATTTTGACATCTGCAAAATGCATTCTGTGATTCTGGGTGTAAACGTGGTTAGCTAAGGAACACCTATCATGATAAAGCCTACAGTCACTTTTATGAGTAGTGATGCGGTCTTCAAGACGTCTTGAACTTTGACCAATATATTTACTGTTACAATCGTTACAAGGAATGCTGTAAACTACATCTGATATCTGTTCTTTAGGGGTTCGATCTTTGTGTGTACTATTGGTTTCTTTTGACTGTGGAAGGGTTCGATCTTTAAATTTTGAAAAAATAGAATTGACTGTTAAAACTGTTTTATTGGCTATTTTGATGTTATCGTAGGTTTTGAAAATTCTTGTCAGCTTAGGTGTTAGATCTTGTATGAAAGGCAACAATATTTTGGAAGAGTTTGGGTAATCACAGTGTTATTTGTATCAGTATTGGTGATTATGTTAGTAGGTATTGAATTTATTGGAGTGCTTAATGTTTCTAATAGTGTATTATACAGAAGTCCCTTTGAGAGGAGTGGTGGATAGAAATTATCTATAAATAAATCAAAAAGTATTTTGAGATTTTTCTCTAAAACTAATCTAGTATCTAAGAAAGGAATAGATTGTTTTTCATCTTCTACTTCGATGGTGAATTGTATGTAAGGAGCATAGCTGTTAAATATAAAAAGTAAGTCGTCATAACATATTAGGTATAGCTAAGGTCATATCGTCTACGTATTTTTTTAAGAAAAAAATGTTGATCATGTGGCTTCAATAGTGACAACTGCATAATGTGTTCGTCCTAATATGTGTATTTTAATAATTGTTTGTCCATGAATGTTTTTTAATTAAATAGATAATTTTGAAATGCCACATTCGATATATACACTTAACTGTCTTAGTGGTGTATAATTTTGAAAAAAGTTCTACACACGATTTTTGTCCATTTTTTCTTTTCATTACAATGAACTTTTTTTCACAACTTTTTGCTGCACCCTCACACAAGTAAGTGTTTTATCTTATTTTGTAAATTATACAATTTCACCAGTTTGTAACACTATTGTCTGCTTGCGTCTGAAGATGTTAGAGAAATATAACGAAATATAACGATATCGTTGATAAGAGTTCGTATCGTTTGGATTGTAATATTCAGCTGCTAACCCAATGAACCACCTGTTCGATGTATATATATATATATATATATATATATATATATATATATATATATATATATATATATATATATATATTGAAAAAGTTGTATTTTATTAATTTTATTTTTATTTATAATAAATGTTGTAATTTTTAAAATCTGTGGTTCGTTGTTTAATTTAATATATACCTCAGCTAGCTCAATTATGTGTTCTAAGCAATCTGTCACTGTGTGACGTCGACTCTGTAGTCTCCTGGTAGAGTTCAAAAAGAAATTAAACCAAAATTTACTTTAGACCTTTGATAAATTAACCCAAATGAAGCACGTTATT
The DNA here is from genome assembly GCF_040954645.1 of Diabrotica undecimpunctata. Classification (NCBI taxonomy): domain Eukaryota; kingdom Metazoa; phylum Arthropoda; class Insecta; order Coleoptera; family Chrysomelidae; genus Diabrotica; species Diabrotica undecimpunctata. The sequence continues at coordinate 32,912,555 of NC_092808.1, forward strand.
AATTAATATTGAACAAATTTAATATAAACAATAAAATTCGTCTGCAACTTGGGTTGCTTTTAAAAATTTACAAAAATAGGAATCGTATAAATCTTAATGTGGTTTAGAGTCGTGACAATAAAAATTTATTACAAAATGTGGAGACTCTATACAAGTACCTAAAAACTAAATAAATATTGCAACTTTATAAAGTGTTTAAATGAACTATAAAGAAAAGAAAATGAACACTTTATTCCGCTGACTTTTAACTTGCATTCAAATATAATCAAAATTTCAAATGATTCCCAAAATTATTATCCAACCTTACTTTAAAACAGTTCTGATTTATTTAAAGAAAACTAACTACTCGCAAAATAATCGGTGAAACTGGAATATCAATCCTCTCTTCGGAAGTTAAGGTACGTACTATTCTATTTTTAATTTAATGATCATTAATATTTCAATTTTTTAAGGCCTATCGCAATTATGTTAATTCATGAATTTTAATTTTATCAATTTAAATGACATTTCTGTACTCCAATAATGATTTATAAGTTAAATTGTTTCTCTTACTCTCTGGAACAAATTTTGGATATCTCTGCTGTGGAAACTGTGGAAAAACTAAAATTCGAATTAGACGAGTTAAAAAACACTCCCGACCTATTCCACAATTTCAGGGCTCTCCTTTCAAAAATTCTTGTCGGCCTCTCCCCAAAATCTATTATTCGTTGCTAACAGCAACCAACGTTCTTTTTTTCTTTTCGTCTTCTATTTTTTTTTAAACCATAAAACTGTCCTGTTCTGACACATTTGTCAATCCACATTAATTTCTCATAATCACTTTAATCACATCTAATTTGGGAATTTATAAAAAAAATGTTCAGATATAAAACTTATTCTATTACAATGCTAATACAATTTATTCTTTTCATCTCCACATCATTGTAATTTCTTATTTAACAAAACCCCTATTAATTTAGCTCCCATAGACTTGCTTGACAGTTTATTTTCTGACGTTTTCAAAATTTCTATGTTTAAATATTTTTTAAGAATTCTTTTTTTGTTCTTTTTAAGGTTTAGACGATTCACCTATACACTAGGCAACTATACTATTCAGAAATTATTAACACTATACCAGGTAAGTCAAAATTAATTTATTTAACAATTTACTAATCTTTTTCTCTCTTTTATTTCAGAGTCGAACCCACATTGTGATGGCTTCATGAAATTCATGAACAACAAACTCATATAAAAATCCATTTAAGTTGTATCCTTTTTAACATATTGAAATCATTTCAATATATATATATATATATATATATATATATATATATATATATATATATATATTATATATATATATATATATATATATATATATATATATATGTGCAAAGAATATACGAATATAAATAATATACGTATATCGGTGGTTAATCCACTTTTCAGTCTGTCTAAGAGACTAGCGCAATGTGAATCAAATAAAAGCACATCTAATACATGATATGACATTATGTGCTCCTTTTCTTTAGTGGGTCCTAGATGTCGCATGATATTTCCACGTCGCCAATCCCCGATATATGTCGCCGGCATGTAAAATGTAAATAAAATAAAATATATAAAATAATATAAAACTAAATACATTAATATAAAAATAAATATTACCTTAGAGTCGGCATTTTTGAAAAACTGTCTTAAGTCTCTTACTAGTTCGCCAAAATTATTAGATACTCTAATATGGTTTCTAACCCATAGAGACATTTGATCCTTTATAATTTTACTGTTAAACCTTGAATCGAGCAAAAGTATAGCGCCATAATCGTCCTTATGTCGTATTACTCGGCCAATCGCCTGGTTTACCGCTCTAGATGCTTCCAAATTATACCACTCTTGTCCTCTAAGATACTAAAAACATTATATATAATTACTTCATGAATATTTTTTTTATCACTTTATCTAAAGGTAAGTATTTACTAAAAAAAATACCACGAACAAGGATTCAAGAAAATTAAATCGGGTCTAATCACTTGTATCGTTGTGTTCCGTGTATCAATATTATTGGTTCAAGTAAAATCAAGAATCCTGGTGTTTTAATGTATACTATACCATTAAATATAACAACATTTTACATGTTTTCATTTATAACGACTCTTTAAATAGAGATAGGCATTTTGATATCCTGAACGAGGAACTAATGGACACATTAGACAATAACCTATGCCTTTAGATTTTTTCAATTGGTTTATAAAAAGATGGTGTATGCTATATAGCCCGGCAGAAGGGGGTACCTTACTGTATGCATGGAAGGGTGGATAGTTCCTAGATACATAAGATACTATTCTATATATATATATATATATATATATATATATATATTTAGGGATTCTACAGTATTCACTGCCTTCCCTCGCTCAACCGTTTCCATCTCTCTCTGTTGTTCCATTCTCCATCGTTTAGTCCTCTCTTACTCATGGCGTCGTCTACTTCGTTCCTCCAGGATTTTCGGGGTCGTCCTCTTTTCCTCCTTCCTATGGGGCTCCATTCGGTTATTTTCTTTATCCATCTGCTGTCGCTAGTTCTTCTTACATGTCCATACCACTTTAGTCTTTTTTGTTCTATATATGTTAGTATGTCTGTTTCTATTGATGTTCTTTGCTTTATTTCGTCATTACTTCTCCTATCCATTCTTGTTACTCTGCAGCATCTTCGCAGGCATTCCATCTCTGTTGCTACTATCTTACTGCTGGTTTTCTTGTTTATGATCCAATTTTCAGCCCCATATGTCATAATACTTCGCACTAATGTTTTATAAATCTGCGTTTTTGTCTTCATATTTAGGTGTCTATCCCACCATACTGACTTAAGTTGTCGGATTGCTGTTCTTGTTTGTCCTAATCTTTGTGTAATTTCTTCCTCTGTTGTTGCCTTTTTCGTGATTATAAACCCCAGGTATTTGAATTTATCCTTTCCTTTGATTGTTACGTTGTCATCAATCTGTAGATCTTCTATGTCTTCTTCACTTGTAGAGAGGTACTCTGTTTTCGCGAGATTAATATCTAGGCCAGCCTTGGTATATTCTTCTTGTAGTTTCTTCATCATGTAGCTGAGGTCGTCTTGGTCTTGTGCAATCACTACTTGATCGTCTGCAAAACTTAATGTATATAGGTATTCGTTCCGTACCGGTACTCCCATGCCTTCGCATTTTCTTTTCCATGTAGTCAAGGCTTTCTCTAACTATATTTTGAATAGGGTTGGAGATGTGGAACAACCCTGCAGGAGCCCTTTTGTTGTGGTGAAGTCTCCTATGATTCTTGTTCCCATTTTAATGGACACTTTATTTTCTTTATACAGAGCTTTTGTAGCTTCTATGAGTTCCGTCTGTATTTCTAATTTGTACATTGCCTCCCATAGTTCTGACCTTGGTACAGAGTCATACGCCTTTCTCAGGTCCACAAATGCCAAGTGTATATCTCTATTTTTTGCTTTTTTCTTTTCCAACAGTTGTTCCAGTGTGTATATGTGGTCTATGCATGATCTTCCTGCCGTGAAGCCTGCCTGATCCTCTCCGATTTTGCCTTTTATCGCTTGCTCTATCTTTTCTCGCAGTATCTTCCCATATAATCTTCCTATTGATGATATTACGCTTATTCCTCTGTAGTTTTCGCATCGTTATCTAGAAAACGATACTATTCTATCTTATGTAAAATTTTTCGCTGAATACGAACATGTAGTATTTTCAAAAAGTGATACCAATTTTTATACAACCACCAGTGCTGTGAGTGAGCAAATACGTTTGTTGATTTTCAGCTACAAAAATCCCGATATATAGAGCGTGCCAGCGAAAAATTAACAGTCAAAGCTAGTCACTGTGACAAAATTATATTTTATATATTAAATATTCAAAATATTTCCCTATCTGTCAAATTTTTTGACAAATATGAATAACTAAGAAAATATAAATTTTTGATATGTGATGCCTTATATAAAAGCTGTCAACATTTAACGCAGAATGGAAAAATATAAGAATATATAGGGTGTTACATTAAAGATAACAAAATTAATAGCGACTTCCGATTTTACCAAAAATTATAACGAGCTGTAAATATTATAGACGTCTAGCCAGATAAAAAAAAACTTAGTGAACGACGGACGGAACCGGCAATGTTAGAGACAGAAATTAAGGGGACCAGGTTCAATTTGAAGTGCAATACCATTGGAAGAAGAAGAAAATCAGTTAGAATTATGCTGGCGTGCAAATTTTCAGATGTTAAATCCGATATTTTTAGAAATAAGTCTAATCCCTGAACAACTTGAAACACTCCACATATTGATTTAAAAACTGCAACATAAATATATTTGTTACTTACTCCCTTATCATCTGCATTACACCTATCTAGGTAGAGCTTCTTTAATGATACTTTTGGATCTTTGAAAGGCGGATAAGGCAGACCAGTGATCAACACTGCTCTACCGTTGGCGTCAACAAAATCTAATCCTTCAGAAACCTTTCCTCTACAAACACCCATAAAAATTGCTCCCTTAAAGGCGGGATCTTTTACTTTTGCATAATACTCAGTCATGGCTGTGTTAAATGAGTTTTTATCTCTCGGTTCTACAAAAATTGCCTAAAATAAGAATAGAGTTATAATTATACTAACGTAACGATTTTAATGAGTTTCATACCTTTTGGTTACATATGCTGTTCCAAACTCCGCTCTGCTGCCACATCTGTTGACATTTCAACATAATAGGATATGATGGGAAAAATATTAACATACCATCGGGGACTATTCTAGCTATATTCATTATTGTCATGCCAAGAGAATTAATATATTTAGGATTGTCTCTAAAAATTAAATGTTTCAATAAGAAAACAAAATTGTACGAAATATTCTTTCTTTTACCATGACTAAATTGATGATGAAACAATTTTAAGTATTATATTAGTAAACATTTCTATTATTACTGTGGAGATCGGTTCGCGTACAAAACATTTCTGGGATTACCACTTCGTAGACTGTATACCTGAAAGTCACCACAGGATAATAAACCAAATTGCATTGGAAATCAAATCGACTTTATACTAACCAATCTAAGATTTAGAAATTCCATTATAAGCGTTAAGACACCCTGGAGCAGATGTCCCATCAGACCATAACCTCCTTGTCTCAAAAATGAAACAAACGGTAAACAAGATAATAAAATCCAAAAGTTCTAAGGTGAATACTCAGTTCTTCAAGATAAACGAAATACGTGCTGAGGCTTCAACTTGTATAAATCAAGAAATGAAAAGATTAACATTAGAAACGAAAAACACGGAGAAAGTGAACATTATGTGGAGCAAAATCAAAGATTTTATTATGAAGACACCATGCAGTGTCAGCCCTAAAACACAGCGGCCATTCCGCTTCCGGATCGCTGGATGGCAGAGGAGGGTCTGGTTTAGCAGGTAGGCGTTCGGCGTAGATTCGGCGACGAGAGGACATTTTAAAGTACTTCGGTAACTATCGCCGGAAGTACGAAGAACGAATCCTGCACTAAGGTCAGTCAGGCGGCGTCCTGGACTGAGATGTCTTTTGAAGATTCCAGACCCCCCCTCTATAAAGACGAGACGAAAAAAAAAAGTTTTCTTTTTGGATGGTCTTTGAATAATTTGTGATGTAATGGCACCAGAAGAGGCTAGGGTATTTGGATCGGGAAAACCAAGGGTTTCTGGTAAGATAGGGGATGTAGTTTCCAGGTAGCTACCATTGGAGTGAGGTCTTTTATCACCAGGTTTCGGTGACTGTGCAGATATGGAGGTGGTAGGAAGATTCTGAGAATCATCATCAGTAAAATTTTGCACATTGCTAGCGATACTATTAATATGAAGAATATGAGGAACAATTTATGCATGAGAGGTATAATGGTATTTAATCCAAGATCAAAGAGAGCGTTTTCAACAACCGAATGTGGGGTAGGACTGACATTAATACTAAATTCTTTTAAAGGGGAAATAAGTATGCGTATAGGAATAACATAAGAGGTAATTGTAATACTTTAAGTGGGTTTTAAGAGATTATCAACTTGCTCAAAGGAAGATAGACATATACAGATGCGACCATGGGGAACGCGTGGTGAAAGTGTACATTTTTCAGTATAACAATTGTGCGATTGCCTTAATATAATCGAAAATAACAGTGTTCGGAGCGGAGAGCATTATGATCATGTGAAGGAGTAGGGGGCGGAAGAGCTTTTGAGAGAGTAGCAGCTGCAAAGATCGTTGAATGTTGCTTGTGGAAGGAGATGGGTTTTGGGGTGGTAGTAAAGAGGTAGATTGAGATTTATTTTTGGAGATGGAATCAGGGGTCACAAATGATTGATTCTACATATTGCGATTCTGGATGGCAAAATCGCAACACTTGGAAATATAATAAAGATATTTATTTTATAGAGATTATGACCCCTTTCTGATGACCCCAATTGTTATATTGAGGTCATCGTATGTGCAGAATGCAACAGTAGGAATTTCACGGTATACACAAGTATTTCACAAAAATATAAAAAAAAAGTTTCTTACCTATTTTGAAAATTACTATTTAAAGTTTCGGAATCAGGACCTGTTGGTATAATTTTAACACAAAACTGATCATCGGATATTACATGCGGATTTTCTAATCTCACGTTAATTTGGAGTTCCAATTCAGATATGAGCGGCCGTAATGGTGCCAAAGTTCCACTGGTTAATATCAATGTCCTCAAACCGTGTCTCATTAACATGTTCATACTAAAACACAATAATATTTTATTACGCTATTTATCTTTCGTAAAAATATATACTTATGATTTAACTACATAAAGCATCGTTTAAAAATGAAAGTATATATTGAAAGTATATATGAAAGTGCTATATTTGTTTGTATTTTTTGTCTAAAGAAAAACAGTAAAATTTTAAAATTTTTGGTTCTGTGAGTAGAAAAGAGACGTAATATAAAAAGTAATTCGTAAATAATGTGATATATGTCAAAATATTCACCAGACGGACTTTACACAAATTAAACAGATATATTATACCAATAGCATCTGTTTTATGAAGCTACGCAAGTGTATTCCTTTAATAATGAACTTTTGAATAAAATTATGAAAATATAAATATGTTAATATCATTATTTTATAGTAAATTTAATTATTATATAAACTAAATAAGATGTTTAAAAATAACAAGATATATTACAAAACGTACTATGTTTGCTGTATTTTTAAAATTTAACCCATTAGTGACTAGATTATTTTTTCGCAGTTTTTAATGTGATGCTATTTTTTTGGGAGTGGTTTTATTAAAAAAAAACATAAAAATAAATGAATATACGCATTCGGATTTATAAATCACTCAGTATATGATGTTACATATATGTAACGCTAGGAGCTAATGGGTACAAAAAATACAAAATATATCTGTAAACAGTTCTATTTATTTAAAAACTGAAAATAATGAAAAAAGGAATTTAAACATTTTGGTTTGTGATAGGTAACGAAACAATCAATACAGAGACCTAAGTTCCCTTCCTAAAAATTGCTTGCAGCTATCGTATGTTTACCGTAGTATTTAACCATACTTTCGTCGAAAGCTTGATCTTTTTCAGGAACAAAATACTTTCTGAATCTATCCTTCACCTTATTTATAAATGGCCGTATTGTCCAGAGCTTATCACCCTTATCAATACTTGCGTTAGAATTCAAGTGAATAAGCCTCAAAATTTGCTCAAATCTGTTGCGTCTCATAGCATTATATACAAGTTCGTTTCTAGGGTCAAGACTTTGCTCCCAATACATACGCTTGCTGGGAAGATTATTATAACCACTAAGAATCAAAATACCAATGAAACATTTCATTTCCTCTGGCTAGACTCCTGGGTCGGGTAGGTTCTTGAATGTAGCATATTAGATTGTTTCCTGTACAAGGAATAAAATGATTTCTTCATCTATGAACATTTCGAATACATCAACAACTAATTTGTTTTCAACCAATGAATAATCTGATTCTGGAAATTGTTTCTAGTTATATGTGAAATCTCCCGAAACCCAATCCTGAGATTCAGAAACTTTTGGCCATATGATATGAGCAGGTTTAATATCGATATTATTTGCCAAAGAAATGTTACCTTCTGTCGATTCTGACTGTTGAATAGGAATTTCTTCTCCTAGTATAATTCTATCAGCACTTCTAACTTCTGCATCGGCAAGTAGCTGACGTTTGCCAAATTGTCGAAATCCTCATCCGTCAGAGTAGCCGGATCCGGTGGCGCTATATAAATTGCCTCCATAGAGTCGTCTATCTCGTCGTATTCTCCAAAGGCTATATCAATAGCTTCTTGAACAGTCAGGCCCCTTTGAAGAACTGCAGCAATGCCTCTGAAATAAAAAAAACAACATAGTAGGTACATACTGCATTTTTAAATTTAAAATTTTTAAATTTTTAAGTTCTATAAACACTCTATATACTAATACTTCGAAAAATGTTATTAAAAATACTATACAATGAAAACAAAACATGATATATTGGTGCAAAATAACTGGAGAATATGCTTACAATACATCCTACATTAAAATATGTAACAGTAAATTTCCTAACCGGACAACTTTTTTATTTGAAAAAATATCAAAGCTTTTTTACACAAAAAATATGTATTTATATTTTCCTTAGAATAAAGATATTTTCTTATACTATTTATTTTCTAATATTAACTTTATTATACAAAATAAGATTTATATACTCACTCTTTATAAACGAAGTCCATTATTTGAAGCTTTATTTCTTTCGTTACTGACCTGTTTTCAACTGAAAATTTGCGACGAAGGCGATAGAGGATTTAGATGTCACCACTTTGCCGTTACATAATCGTAATGCTAGGAACTAATATTGTTCCGAAGCTATTTTCTTGTGGCATTTTAAAGTAATTACTATTTAAATGGGAATAAGCCACAATTAAAGGTTAAAGTAAGTTTATTGCCGTTTCAATTTCCACTTAGGAAATCGTTCTCAAAATACAAACATTAGTTAATTAAACAAATTTCGTTTTTTTGTTACTTGGTGAAAAATTCTTCCAATAATTTAATTTTATCTGAGTCATTTATATTGACGATTCAGACATACATTATACATTTTAAAGTAGACGAATTTAAAATGATATTGCCAATATTGTTGAGTTGCGTTCTTGGAAGGACTTTACTTGTAAAATAGTTCATTCGATTACATGGAATCAACTTTAACTTGAGAATATCCGTGAGAAAAAATCTTTACCATTTTTATATGCAATTTTTACATAGTGGTTATGTAAATCCCAAACAAACAGGCTTTTTGCAACGCAAGCACAGGTATTTTGTCATCCTACGCTTTCTACTACGATATAAACTGCAAATCTTACGTTTTTCTAAAATAAGAACATCCGTCTGATTGTCCTCTTGTTCTTCTTGAACTCCAAGTATCTGGCTAATTGAAATATGTAATTGACGTGGAATGTTCGTCATTTTCGTCTTTTCATGTGATTTTGCACTAACTGCACAGCCAACTCCAAAGCAGGGGAGTTGGCTGTGCAGATATTTACCCTAAATATTTACACTTTTTTCTTTTATTACTGTATTAATGTATGAATTTGCTATAGAAATGTCCAATACGCGGAAAAAATTGTTAAGGGTAATCTTCGGGTTCGACAGCTTGAGGTACTTTTGGAGCATTTCTCATCTAGGGAATCTACACCTCCCTTATTCTCATTATAATAAGAAATAATTTCTGGTTTGTTAGTAGGGGGATCACTATAAAGTCTATTATGCATTAAAGATATAAGTACTGTAGCCTTTCCCACTTTTCCTACATGAGAAATTAAGGTACATTCTTCTGTAAATCCATAAATTGTTGACCCTTCAGGTATGTTTCTGTTGGGCAGAAAAGATGGAGGTATTTCAGCCTTATTTTTTTTCAATATATTATCAATAATACCAATTATCAGCTGTGATATTTCGGTTGCTACCAAAAAGCGGTTCAGCTAAGCGCAACACAGCTTGTGTAGGCTGTACTTGTATCAGCAATATACAAATAACCTCGAAAAATTACAAGCATTTCATCAATTGTGGCAGATTGACTAAGTCCATACACACTTTGACAATTTTCTATGACAGTATTGAATATAAATGAAATAGCTGCAGTTGGATCCTCTTTTTTGCGTTCCTCCCTGTCTTTAGGATTGTCACATCGGATAGCAACTAAAATAACGGCAAATCTTTTTTTTTTCTTATGACTGCTTTGAAGATTCTCTTCTTGTTCTATCTGTTGCGAATAAACGGTCTATATTTTCGTGACTGGAATTGAAAATGGCAGTGTAAACAAGAAGTCCTTAAATGCTCTTAACTCAATAATATATGCATATATGCTATAGAATTTGCAAAATATTTCTTTCACATTGCTCGTAATTTTGTGAGTATCGCAGCCTCTCTCATCATTTTTGCCTTTGTTTTTAAAATGGGTACTTTTTATTACAATGTTGTGTTACGTGTTTTAGAAGCAGCGATAACTTCTGACGTACACCACCTGTGTCAATTTTTACCATAAACATAGTTTTTGCTACTATCACTAACTGCTAATTCATTACAATCTGCAGGCTCGTCAGATCCAGAAAATTTCGAACATGTATCGTGTTCAGACTCATATATGGTCTTCCGAAATATCGTCTACATCACTGTCACGATCACATTCCTCATTGTACCACTTTAAAAGAGTTTTTTCATAATCGTCATCGCCGTAACGCACCCGTTTTGAGGGCCAGGCCATAATTTCTAAAAATGCCCGACACACAATAAAATAAACCGGAAAATTCGGTGTCGTCTAAGTAAATACTCTCGAACTAACTGTTGCCACAACTTTTTAGGAACTGAGAGAAACTTGTCTCAAATAGGTACGCCCACAGGTCAAGCTCCAATAGCTAAAGGATTAGATAGAACGACTTGCCTGTGGGCACTGCCAATTGCCAATAAGAAAGAATTAAAAATATTGAATCGTCTGTCAGACGACGCCGGACCAAAGGGAGAATTATTAAAATTCAAACAGATGATTCAATGCTGTTATTAATCGGATGACATGACTTTTATCAAATTTTAACAATCGTTACGAATCGAATCTTTTATTGACTTTCTTTTAATTTTTTACTTCTCATTTAATGTCTATATTTTAGTTATTTATTTATTATGCTATTTATCATAGAATAAATATATGATGACTAGAAACGAATTGATCGAAAGTAGTAAATCAATGTCAAGAACCGCTATTCTATGACGCTACCCGTGACGAAGCCGTCTTGTGGCTCTAGTTCCGTGACGCTCGCCTCAGCATTTTACCGCAGAGAAAAAAAGTAATACAACGCCACTATAGAAGCTTCGTTTCAAAAATTAAATAAACCATATTATAGTTGTTGGATCGTGATATATTTTGCGCTCGTTGGAAAGATGAGGGAATACATACAAAGATGTAGTCATGTCGAAACGATACAAGTGTTTTCGATATTAAGATTTAAACAAAAAAACAGTTAAAAACTGATTTAAGAATATTACAGTTGTTTTACTCCGATAAATTTAAAAACGACAAAGTTTTCCCAAAAATATTTTTTATCTTTTTTCTTTAAATTTTTTTTTGGTTTAAAGTGTGTAAATTTTGTTTAAAAAAATTCTGAATATTTACCCAAAACCTGGACTAAAGCACCAATAGTTAATTATTTTTCCTCCTGATTTGGTAGATACCATTTTTGAAAGCCAATTATCTGGCGTTTTCTTTTTTACTTCCTCTGCCTTTACGTACAACTAAAAATACAATTTGTATACAATTACAATACAATTACATATACACAATACAATTGATTATACAAGGGGAAATCCAGGCAAGAGAAGTGTAGGAAGAAGAAGAATCTCATGGTTGCGCAACTTGAGGGAATGGTTTGGATGCACATCAATTGAACTATTCAGAGCAGCAGCATCTAAGATCAGAATAGCCATGATGATTGCCAACCTCCGTCGCGGAGATGGCACGTGAAGAAGAAGAAGAAAAATACAATGCATTTAAAGCAGTTGTTACAACAGCTACATTTTTGAAAAATATTACACCAAGATTGATGTAACCTTATTAAAAAAAATGTACCTTTCGAATAACTTAAAAATTTTATGAACATTATGTAGTTATATAATGTGTAGGAAAGAATTTAATGTGGGTATGCACTTACAACGATAGAAAATGGGAAAAACATATTGTTACGATAAATATTATGGCGCATAAAACTGTAAATATATTATTACTAATTCTTTTCTATTCTGGTAATTTCGGCGCTCAGTTGAAAGACCTGTTTACCTGAATTCTAATGAGTCACCCACGATTTGATTTTTCCAGAAGCAGGCCGAATAAAACCAGTATGAGCGACCTTCTCGGCTCTTCGATAGGGAATCGCCGGAATTCCGGAACTAACGGCATTTTATATTTAAAGGGGAATTTTGTTGTAAACAGTTAGTTAGTTTTTGAACATCGCGTCGAGTTTTTAAAATGTAACGCACGTAGATAAATTATATAATTATTAGTGTAAAAATAAATTAGTTATATTCTACAAATAAAGACTTTAAATGAATTTGTAAGTGTAGAACCTTTGATAATAAATAAAAACAATAAATTAGATTAATAAAAATATTACAATATTTAAAACGATATAGCAATATTAGTTGCCTAAAAAATCTTTCCAAAAATTTAAAAATTTATTAGTGGGAGAAACCGGTAAGGAGAGGCTTAACAATATTAGGATGGACTCTTTTGACTGGCCAACCCTTTATATATAAACTGGTTTTGTTTGGTTTTTAACATTTTTATTTGGTAAACATGCTAACAAATCTACCTCTGCTACTCTTGTGTGCTCTTGGCCGCCATTCAACAATTCCATTAGTTCATCGGTTGTCTTTCCCTCTCTCTCTCCAATGGCGCTACAGCCCATAAAAGGGCCTTGGCCTCCTCCAAACTATGCCTCCAACCTTGTCGGTTCCGCGCCGATCTTCTCCAGGTTCTCACGTCTAGCAAATTTTGCGCGTCCGCTGCCACTTCATCCTCCCATCTTTTCCGTGGCCTTCCTTTTGGTCTTGCGCCCTGCATTTTACTATCTAGGGCTCTTTTCGGCAATCTTTCTGTCTCCATTCTTACTACATGACCAGCCCAGCGAAGTCTCTGAAGTTTAACGAATTCTGAGATCGGTGTCTCTTTGAACAGTTGGTAGAGTTCATGGTTATACCTGGATCTCCATATTCCGTTTTCGTTAATAGGTCCAAATATCTTTCTTAGGACTTTTCTTTCGAAGACTCCAGTTTTCTTTTTGTCTCTTCTGTCATTACCCATGTCTCGCATGCATAACATACTATTGGTCTGATAATAGTTTTGTAGAGCCTGATTTTCGATCTCCAGTGTGTGTTTTTGGAGCGAAACACATGATCGAGAGAAAAATAAGCTTTGTTTCTCTTTAGTATTCTTCTTTGGATTTCTGGTTCTTCTGTTCCATGAGTGGTTAATGCAACTCCTAAATATGTGAAACTTTCTACTGTTTCAATATCGTCCTCTAATTCAACTGTGCGTCTGTTTCTTCTAGCTCTTGCCTGTGTTAACTTTTTTGTCTTTTGAATATTTATTTCTAGTCCGGTCTCTTTTGCCTTTGATTTTAATTGTGAATATATTTCTGCCGCCTCTTCTGTTCTGCGAGACATGATGCTGATATCATCGGCATAGGCGGCAATCTGTATTGATTTATTTGTTAGATTACCTCTTCCTATATTCAGCTGTCTTATCACATATTCCAAGGTCATGTTGAATAGTGTCGGTGCCAACCCGTCTCCTTGCTTTAATCCTTGGGCTATCGTAAAGTTTTCAGTGAGCTCATTTTGGACTCTGACAGTTGCTATTGACGAATCCATTGTTGTTTTTACCAGTCGGATGTATTTTTGGAGGATATTAAAGCTCTGCAATATTTGATATAACTTGTTCCTATTAATTGAGTCGTAGGTTTGTTTGAAATCTATGAATATGTTGTGGACGTCAATGTCGTATTCTCACGATTTGTTTAAAATTTGTTTCACTGTGAATAGTTGGTCAGTTGTAGATCTTCCTTGTCGGAAACCGGTTTGATATTCCCCGACAATATTTTCAGTTAGTTGTTGGAGTCGTTTGTTTAGTATGTAAGTAAAAAATTTTTCACGCCGTGCACAAGAGGGTTATGCCTCGATAATTTTCGCATTTCAGTTTATCCCCTTTTTTATAGATTGGGCATATAATCCCGGTTTTCCAATAATTAGGGATCTTCTCATCATTCCAAATCTTGTTCATGAGCACATGCATTTGTCCTACTAGGTGATCGCCACCTAATTTATATAGCTCATGGGGGACGTTGTCAATACCTGGAGCCTTATTGTCCTTTTGTGCTCGTATTGCCTGTTTTACCTCTTCCATCGTTGGGGGTTCTATATTTTCGGTGTCTTCCTCATTGTGATGCATGTCCATATGCTCTTCATTTTCTTGTGTCCCTAAAAAAGTTTGGAAATAGGTTTTCCAGACTGATTTAATTTCTTTTGGATCACTGGTTATTTGCCCTTCTTGATTTCTGCATAGATTTGTTCGGGGTTTGTATCTTTCTCTTAAAATGCGTAGATATCTGTACGCCTATCTTATATTGTTGCTTTGAAGATTTTCTTTCATTTTTTGTATATTGCCGTTTTCGTATTTTCTTTTCTCTGTTCGGCATATTTTATCGGCCCTCCGTCTTGCATCTTGGTAACTTGCCCTTCTTTCTCTGGTTCTTCTTTCCATATATTTCTTGTGTTTTTCATTTCTTTTCTGTATGGCCTTATTACACTCGTCATTGAGGCATTCTCTTTTTGTATTCTTCTTTTTCTTGCCTATGATTTTTCTTGCTGCGTCAATAACTTTTGTTTTGATTTCTTCCCAATGTTCTTCGGTGCCTAGACTGCCTGTGTCTGACAGTGTTTGTGTTATTTCTCTTTCATAGTTCTGTTTGACATCTTGTTGTTTCAATTTTTGTATATCTAGCTGTTCTGTTCTTTGTTCCTGTATTTCCCTCCTGTTTCTCTGAATTCTGCACCTGTATTTTATCTGTACTAGGAGATGGTCAGATCCGCAGCATGCTCCTCTTCGGCTGTTCACATCTTGTATGCTTGTTGCGGCCCGTTTGTCTATCAAGACATGATCAATTTGGTTGTCTTTCATTCTTCCTATATGTGCATCCCAGTTCTATTTTAATATGGCAATTTTTTAAATTATATATGTGATCTTTGAACTCCGTCTTATTTCTTTAAACTAGGTATGTGATTATGTACCTTCTATAGAAATCTATGTTCCATGGCATGATACGTCATCATGAGTTTGAGGGCTACACCATTATTAAAAACCCACGTTTCGGTTCCATATGTTAGTACGTACTGGTCGCGAGTTTTTGAAAAACTAAAACCATAATTCGGGATAATGACCTCACTTCCTGGTGAGAGGATATATGTCACTGAAAACTTAACAGAAAAAACTAGAGCAAATCATATCCAAAAGTTTGTTGTTTGAGTTCTTAATATCATTATAATTCCTTATGTTCAATAAGGAACAAAAATTTTATAAAGCTAAACAGTGTCAGTCATCTATATCAGATACAAAAAATGGTACACTGAAATTCCACATACAGTAACTGCACAATCAATAAAAGTGTTGGGTATTAGGTTAAAAGACGCTTGGGTATTAGGCAACACTCAGGTTTCATTAGTCTTTTTCCCGACAGTGGGGTTCTGTCTATTGTGGCCATATATTCCCTCACTCTCATCTGACATAGGCAATCTTGGTCTGGGGGCATTCGGCGGGAATGCCAAGTCTTTGGTTTGCAACATAAGGCTATATGAGTTCTTGCAGGCCTTGGGTTTGGGATTGCAAATTGGCCTATAGGACTCTGGGAATTCTTACTGTGCCCTCCTTATATATCTATCTTCTTCTTTATGTGCCGTCTTCTACCGAAGGTTGGCGACCATCAAACGATAGGTTTCTCTGTTTTGTGCCGCATGTATTATGTTCGCAGCTTCTGGTATTTGAAACCATTCCCTCTCAAGTTTCTCAGCCAGGATTTCTTCTTTCTGCCCAAACCTCTTCTACCTTCAATCTTGCCTTCCACGATAAGCTGTAGCAGACTGTACTTATCATTACGGAACACATGGCCCAGGTATGACGCTTTCCTCATTTTAACAGTGTTGTTAACAATTCCACCTCTTTACCCATTCGTCTTAATACCTCTGTGTTGGTCACTATGTCTGTCCAAGGTATTCTCAGTATGCGTCGATACAGCCACATTTCTATAGCCGCTAACTTCTTTATAGTTGCTGCTGTTAACGTCCACCCTTCAACTCCGTAAAGTAGCGCAGAGAGTACGTAGCATTTCGTGGCGCGCCATCGGAGGTTAACGCTTAGGTGGCGGTAGCTTAAGAGCTTTCTCATTTTGATGAATTTGGATCTTGCTATTTCAATTCGGATCTTAATCTCTACGTCTGGGTCCCACTTATCATTTACTGTATATCCCAGATATTTAAATCGGTGTACTCTTTCAATACGTTCGGCTTAAATATTCAGGTCGATATGTTGAATGTTCTTTTTACTGATCACCATAAATTTAGTTTTCTTTCAATTGATCTTCAGTCCAAATTGGTTGCCAGTTGTATTTACTCTATTTAGCATCATCTGTAAATCTTCGATGTTATCGGCCAGTATAACAGTATCATCTGCATATCGAAAATTACTTATTGGTACGCCATTAATCTTGATGCCCTCGTTGTACTCTTCCAGTGCCTCTAGAAATATTTGGTCCGTGTACAGGTTGAAAAGCAGTGGCGGAAGAATACAGCCCTGTGTAACCCCTCTCGAAATGGTTACGTTTTCACTCACCATATGTCCATTCTTCATGTGGGCTGTTTGATTCCAATATAGATTTTTTATAATCTGGATGTCCTTCGTGTCAAGTCCTGTAAGATGTAATAGTTCTATGAGTTTGTCATGTTTGATAGTATCGAATGCTTTCTCATAGTCGATAAAACAGGCGTAAACATCTTTCTGTTGATCCAAACATTCATGAATCAAGACTTGTATTGCAAAGAGCGGCTCTCGAGTTCCAAAACCGCATCTAAAACCGAACTGTGTTTTACTTATGCTGTGTTTTAATTTTACTCGTATTCTGGAATGGATAATACGCAAGAATACTTTAAGGGTGTGACTCATTAAACTTATAAAGGCGGGTACACATATGCGAGCAGAACTGTTCGCGAACCGTTTGTGAACGCTATATTCGTTAATTTGTATGACGGGACGAACCGCTTGCGAGCTGTTCTTTCGTTGCTCGTCAGGAACCGCAGCCTGTCGGTTTTTGGGGACGAACACAAAGAATGTTCGCAGTTAAATTTGGACGGTGTTCGAGACTATAAATTGTTTTTGCTAAGTGTGCGATGAGATCATTCGGTTAAACAAAATTGCTGAACGAGCGCGGCTTATTCAAAAGTAACGAGAGAAATTAATAACAGATAATGTAAACAAAATACCGAAATGTTTAGAATAACGAAGTAAATTAATTCTCGGTTTGTTATTAGATACTTAGGGTATTGGATAGTCTGAACATAAACATATTTTCAACGAACTCTTCGCGAACAGCTCACGAGCAGTTCGCAAACAGTTCGGCTCGCATATGTGTACCCACCTTAACCCTTAAACGGCTAGCGTTACCATATCGTAACGGTAGACAACCTCATTTTAGAAGTGGCAACACAGCTTTTGGTTCCATCGGAATGCGTTGGTTATTTGTCAACACGCTTTTAGTATGTGAATGAACACATTGTGGGGTACAACGTCAACGTAAAATCTTTTTGGCAGTTTTATTCAAATTTTAAATATTGTGGTAATAGTTACGAGCTTCCAAAGATGGACATCCGTCTAGAGTAAGTATTACTAAAACTTCTTTTTTGAATTGTTATGAAAAATACTTACAAAAGAGTATTTATAGATAGTTATTCTTCAGTTCTAGACCAAATTTTGTTATGAAAGTATTTCAAGTTCTATAATGTAACCTCAGAAATATTGGCGTTACCGTATGGTAACGCTAGCTGGTTTAGGGAGACAAAAAATATTGTACGTGTATAAATGTCTTGCGTGTTGAGTATGTGGTATATATGCGATCAGAAAAGCTAGGACTCTTGTTTATGTATTAATAATTGTCTAGTATATTCATTTGTTACTTTTAGGCGTGGGTTTACGCTGGAAGAAGCATTGCAAATGGTTTATGAAGAAGACCTGGACGTTCATGAAATATTCATCGAGCCTCCTGATGCGAATGTCCTTACCGATGAGGATTCTGGTGATGAAGATGGTGGCGGATTTCTAGATAGTTTAAGCGGTCGACAGTTGACACCAGGAGCTGAAATCGTCCCTCCTCGTGCTGTCAGAGCTTTTATCGATGTACCTGAATCGGAGCCAGTGTCAAATATCGTCCGCCCTGGGTCAGAAAAAATATCCTGGATTGAAGGTGACTTTGAACGTGTGAGCAGGTATTTTCCTAAACCACATTATAGTAAATATAGTGATATGGACTATTTAGATATATTCGAGATGTTTGTTGATAGCGAAATAAAATTGAACTACTTGTGACCGAATCAAGAAAATACGCACTTTTCTGCAATAAACCGGATCCAAACATTTCTAACGAAGAAATGAAATGTGTAATTGGGATTATGATTGTTACAGGATATAATGAGTAACCTGGAAGGGACTTTTACTGGGATTCCAAACAAGATATGAAAAATATTTTAGTCACTGAATCTATGAGAAGAGATCGGTTTCGCCAAATTTTAAAATATTTGCACTGCGCCGACAACACACAGCCTGTACATGGTGACAAAATGTGGAAGCTACGCCCACTGATGGGCCTTTTGAAACGCCGCTTTATTGACAACTGGATACCTGAACAGAACTTGAATTACGATGAGGCTATAATCAAATACTTTGGGAAGCATTCATGTAAACAGTTTATTCGGGGTAAGCCCATCAGATTTGGGTATAAAATGTGGTGCCTAAACTCTGCTTCTGGTTATTTGGTGAACTTTGATATATATCAAGGAAAAAACCCAAAGTCAAACACTAGTTACGAAAGCAATTTTGGAAAATGTGCTGCTCCTCTACTTTGCATGATAGATGAATTTTCGGATGATATAAAAAAGCTCCCGTTCACATTTTACTTCGACAATCTCTTCACAAGCTTTAATTTGTTATATTCCTTGAAACAAAGAGGGTATGATGGTACGGAAACTATGAGGGAAAATAGAATTCCTACAAGTTGTGAGTTACCTAAAAAAAGTATTATTTCGACATCGAAAAAAAAGAGGAGACACGATATCTGTCATCGACAAAGAAGATGCAATAATATTAGTCAAGTGGATGGATAATAATGTAGTGACAGTAGCATCTACATGTCATGGCGTCAATCCAGTCACTCAAGTAAAACGCTACTCTCGAGCCGAAAAAAAAATTATTCAAGTACCACAACCTTATCTGATTTCTGAATATAATCGATTTATGAGAGGCACTGACTTCATGGACCAGCAGATATCCAGATACAGGATTTCAATTCGTAGAAAGAAGTGGTGGTGGTCAATTTTTACTTGGCTAGTAGAAGCTGCTATAGTCAATGCTTGGTATATATCCAAGAAGTGTAAACATCAAACACAGCTTACCCAACTAGAATTCAGACGAGAGATTGCTCAAGCCTATCTGATAAAATATGGCATGGCTTCAAAAGGTGCTGGAAGACCTGCGGCTGCTAAATCAAGTTTATCTTTTAATAGGGTTTCGGATAACTTGAGATATGACAGAACAGACCATTTTTTGATAAACATCCCCAATAATAAGAGGCGTCGATGTGCTGGAGAAGGTTGTAGCTCAAGTATTCGTACTATGTGTGTCAAATGTGATGTAGGATTATGTCTAGAGTGCAATATAATGTTTCACAGCCCAAAGTGATAATTTTCTTGTCCAAAAATTTTTTGTATACCCTAACCGGCTAGCGTTACCAAAACGTAACGACTATTTTTTTTTAAATTACATATATTTTGAGAAAAATACTTGTACCAATATGTTTAATAAAGTGTTTTGACCAATATTTATGATTTTTCCTTTCCTTTTTTGCAAAAAATAAATTTCGCCGTTGAAGGGTTAAGGCGATATTCACTACACGTCTTAGAATTCGATTTCTTGGGAAGAGGCACAAATGTAGATTTCAACCAGTCCGATGGAATTTGACCAGTATCGTATATCTTATTAAACAGTTCCAATACTACATTCCTATATTACTATATATCCATGAAAACCTTATATTTGTCAAGAGGAACAGGGTTCGCTTTGGGACCCATGAAGAGGTGCACGATCATAACATTAGGTACGGGTGTGACCTTGTTCCAAGGTCACACCCGTGTTGGAGGTGTCCAACTGGATCAGGGTATTGGGCAAATAAATTTTATAACAAATTGGCTGATAACTTAAAGGATCTTCCCACAACTCAATTTAAAAGTAAAATTAAGGAAATTTTAATAAAAAATGTATTTTATAGTAGTGAGGGATATCTGAAATTTCAATTTTAAACTATTACAGATCAAACTGTGTTTTTATGTAAATAGAATTTAAGATTTTTTAAGCAGAACTATTGTTCTGCTTTTATTTCGACGTGTGTTAAGCTACTGGAAAAATTACATCAATAAATGAATTTGAATTAGCTTCTCGTGGGACAAGAATGGGCCAAGAACAAATAAAGCAAATAAGGAAGAGGGACAATGCAGTCACTCATCGGGAGGCTATAGAACTTACTGCCGTTAAAGGTCATATTTCTAGGATGGAAAAAAACTTACTAGTTTTATCTTGCAGAACAGTAGTAGTTCGCTTAGCAAGCTTAACAAGGTTCGAAAAAACTCCAAGAGCGAGCATTAGCGGCGAGCGAGGAAAAGGTTTAAGTATGTCTTGAAACTTTCTCGATCCGAAATAATCTGGACAGTAGGCGCTAAAGAATATTCAAAAACCACAAACATAGATGTAGGGTATACATAAATGATCTTTCAAAAATTCAGGATTTCAACATGGAAAAGTCTAAGAATCTAACCGACCCTTTATTTATAATATACGTCGGTTTTCCTTGCAACATGGCCTGAACAATTCAATTCTAAAGTAATCCGAACTATGTATTAATAATATTACTAAAACTAATATTTTTATTAATATAGTACATTAAAAATACCTTGTAACATTTCTTGACTTTAGCTTTAAATTCACTTGAAGAATCCATAAAAACAACCCCTAAAATTTCTTCAAAAATTTGTAGACTATTTCCTCTTCTAGCAAATGGTCCATCGTTTACCGTTACTAAATATTGAACGATACTGGAGATTAATTTTTGAATGATAAAGAAATTATCTGCACGAATCTAAAACGAAAATATTAAAAATCAAATCGGTGTATCAACAAAAAAAAAACAGTTAAATTAGTTTTTCTAAAACAATTGTGGCATATATAAAACACTAAAGTAATGAGCCTTGTAAATTATTCATTCCATTAAAAAAGATAGAAGGAGGGGGCACTAGATCAGGTTCCTTTTTGCGTTGAAAAGCAATGAACTTTCTGTTATTATTGAGGTAACATACAATCTTTATTTTAATTGTTGCAGTGTGTCTGATCTGTTACATTGATATATTATTCTTAAGTAAACATATTTCGCTTGTATTAAAAAGTTAGGTTTTGTTAGGTTTGAATATTTATTAGACTTATAAAAAAATAGAAAAACCCGTGTGCTAACCCATGTAACTTCTAATGCCGCTACAGCTTAAAATGAGACTTGGCCTCTTGTAATTTCTGCTTCCAATATATCATTTCTGCGCCGCTTGCCTGCAAGGTATATCCACTGCCATGCGCTCTCCCATATTTTACACTTCTGTCCTGCATTTTACCATTCAGAGCTCTTATGGACAGTCTGTCGTCATTTATCCTCACTATCTGACCAGTACTTGCTGAGATAGGTGGTTTTTTAAACACCTGGTAAAGTTCATGATTATGTCTAGATCCATATATACAATTTTCAGTGATTTTTTTTTGTCCTCACCCATATCTCACATCCATAACATACCATTTATCTAATTATGGTTTTATAGACCTTAATTTTCAATTTCTGATATATGATTTTGTCATTTGTCATTTGATAATATGGAATTGACAGTCATCTAAAAATAGGCTTCGTTGCCCTTTATTATACCTTTTTAAATACCTACTTCTTTTGTTTCCCCTGTATTTAATTTGATTCCTAGATATGTGAAGCTTTCCACTGCCTGAACATCGTCCTCTATTTTAATTTGATCATCATATGTAACATAATTAAAATTATGTACAGCAACATTCTGGTGTGGACGATGCCATGGAAAGACCAGACCTTAGAGATGGAGAATGGCAGAACAGAAAGGACTGGAGACGTTGGCTGAAAGAAGGAAGGCGGCGACAGCTGTAAAAATCCTTATATAGATAGAGATACACATTCAGGTGTTCAATATTATTTAATTAACCACTTTAATTCCAGACCAAGAGATCAGGGTACGAATAGAAATGGCAAGGGCAGCGTTCTTAAAATTCAAGCAATTGTTCTGTGACAAAAATCTGAATACTGCGCCGAGACTGAGGTTTGTTGAATGTTACGTCTGGTCGCAACTATTGTACGGGGTAGAAACATGGACATTAAAAGCGCAAATAGTTAAGAAGCTTGAAGCCTTTGAACTTTGGATATACCGGAGAATGTTGAGAATTCCATGGACTGCCAGGGTCACCAATGAGGAAGTGCTGAGAAGGATGGGTCGAGACAAAAAATTGTTGAGAACAATAAAAGTACGCAAGACTGCATACCTTGGACGCATACTGAGAAATGATAAATATAGTCTTCTGCAGGTCATCATGCAGGGTAGAGTCGATGGCAAAAAGGGAATAGGTAGAAAGAGGAAGTCATGGCTGCGAAATATTCGAGACTGGACAAACATGACTGTAGACGAATTATTCCACGTTGCAAAAGACGGAGAAGCTTTTAAAAATGTGGTCGCCAACCTCCGTTAATGGAGACGGCATAAGAAGAAGAACCACTTTAAAACAAACCTTATGTTGATGAACATAGTACATCAAACTTGACATAACATAGAAGCATCCTTGTAGTGAAAGCATTCCCGTTTTTAACCGGTATATAGAATTTTAGTCTATCTTTAGTGCGAACTGGAAATAATAAAAAGTGAGTCATCTTTAGTATTGGACTAAAATACATTTCTTAAAATTTCTTTATTTATGTTAGAAGGTTATATAATATGCCGCTTAGTAAGACATTAAACTGAAATGTAAACTTGCTCCCTGAGCGTCTAAAATTACAGGTTCTTCGAAAGTACGCGGAGAATTGTCGGAAATTTTCAAAACACATGTCTACAAAAGGTTCAATTTCTCTCTCGTTATCAGTTTAGGTTTCATCTCTGGCGTATCACATTGACAAACGGGAATACTTTGTTATTTATTTTTATAAGTGTGTTTCTTATAGCTAAATTATATACCGGATTGTGAAGTGTGTGTTTTTGTGTTTATTTATAAATTATTTTGTATTTTACGGTAGACTTTGGAAGGTAAGTAGTGTTTATTTTTTAAAATTTATTTGTTCGGTACATATACGTTTATTAATAATATTCAATTATTGATTTTGTTAAAATGTATTGCAGCATTGAATATTTAAGGGCGCGTATTTAATCTTTAATCTTTAAGAATAACTCCAGAGGTAAAAAATGTGATGAATATTCTACAAGGTGTTACGAAACGAGAAAAATTCAATGTTTCGGATGCTGTTTCTCTTTGCAGCACCTTAACGCAACTATCTGAAAGTAGTATACATAAACTTTTAAAAGAAAACAAAGAAAGTGTTCAGGAAGAACACAAAGAAACAAGAAGGAGATATCAATAGTCTTAGATGGTGAAGTACGAAGGATTATTTGTCAAAAAATTCATTCATTTTTCTTTAGGAATGAAATTCCAACGTTAAGAAAATTTCTGCGGAAATCGGCAATGATGCCACAATCTCACGGGAGGCAATACTGCGTACACTTCATTTAATGAATTTTAAATATATGAAACGATGTCGACAAAGCAGTTTATTAGAAAAAAGTGAGATTGTTATATGGCGTCGTAATTATCTTAATAAGGTTCGTCAATATCGTAGTGAAAAAAGAAAAATCTATTATTTAGATGAGACTTGATTAAACAAAGGTCATACTGTAAACAATGTTTGGTACGATTTAAATACTAAAAGCAGTCGACAAGCGTTCCTTGAAGGTCTCAGGTAAGGGCCGACGTCTAATAATAACACATATTGGTAGTGAACATGGTTTTCTTCCTGGAGGACTCTCAGTTTTTGAATCCAAAAAATCGGGAGATTATCCCAGGGATGCTGAGAAATTTGAAACCTGGTTTTCGTTCATATTGACAAAAATTGAATTGAATTGAACCTATTGACCTAATTTGGGCACAAGTAAAAAAGGAGGTAGCAAGTAGAAATACTACCTTGTTATGTGATGTAAAACTGCTCTTCCACGAAGCCATAAATAACGTTACCCCAAAGAACTGACAAAAGTGCATCTTTCACACGCAGAAAGTAGAAGAAAAGATGTGTAATTTAGGTATACAGGCAGATATCATTATGGAACCCATTGTCGTTCAACGTGGTGCAGATAGCGATGACTCATACATTTCTGATGTTGAGTAAAAGTAAGTTATATAAAATTGATTATTAATTCATTTTGAAAAGTATTTTCGTGAGTTTTCACCAAGAACGTAAGATGAAATTTGATTGTGTTGTTATCTTTGGGAACACACATGTGTTATTTGATGACGCCGTTTAATTTTATTGTGAATTTTATTTCGAGTCTTTTATATTTGAACCCGAAAATGATAATATAGTAATTCATTTACTTGTAAAAATGTACTATTTAATATAATAAATTTTAAAATTTTATTAGTCTATTTTAAAAATATTTTTAAGGTACTCACAAAATAAATATTAATTGCTGTAAATATTTATCCAAAAACCTCTACGCCTATGATCTTCCTTGCGTCCTTCCGCTCGACACCGTAACTGTCTATACTAACAATTCATCACTCCGTACAATATCCAGATCGAAGTATAGAGAACCAACAATTTACTATAATTCTTAACTTACTATTGTAATTCTTGGCATCACAATTTTTGTTGTTGTGATTAGCCTTTTGGCCTGGTTTCAACAGTATGCAGTTTCGCATAGATTTCAAAAAGATTAATCATTGGGAAACTCGTAACAATATTGAAATTAATAGCATTTGTACCAAACAGTGAGTTATGAGCATAATAAAACAATTATCTCAACAAACTAAATCAATTTTTGCTTTGGAAAATTGTTGGAGGAAATGTTCTTGAATGGTTATTGGATAAGAAGCAACAAGTGAGGATTGATGATATTAATTCTTCTGAAATTATTGTTAATATTAGGGTACCTCAAGATAGTGTCTCAGGACCCCTTTTGTTCATATTGTATTTAAAAGATATAACCTTGTTTCATTAAATGTGATTTCTTTAATTTGTATGCAGATGACACCCTACTTGCACTTTCATGTTTTGATTCAAACTTAGCAAATGCTGTATCTAGAATGAATTCGGCTTTACAGTCTGTTAATAAATATTTAAAGATTAACAAACTTAAGTTAAATGTTTTAAAGACGAAGGCTATGGTAATAACAACTAAATATAAATACTCAAATATTGATATAAATACTATTAATCTTCAAATTAACAATGTAGTACTAACAACAATTAAGTACTTATCTTAGTTTTCAATTGGATAATTTATTGTCTTTTAACGACCATTTTAAATATATATTAAAAAGATTTCTAAAAAAATTTACTTTTTTCAAGAATATCTAAAAATTTGTCAACTTCAACTAAAATTACAGTTTTTAATGGAATTATTCAACCTCACTTGGATTTTTGCTCATCAGTTATTTTTCTGTTCAATTTAAATCAATCGGCCCAGTTGCAAAAATTACAAAATAGTGGAATGGAAAAAGTGGAAAATTTAAAATAATTTGGCTCTTGCTTACTTTTGTGAGTTTATTACGCGGAACTGTGATATTCACAATTAACATACTCGAAGTAATTGCAATTTACACATTGTGAAAACAAAAAGGATTTTGATCTTTTTAGTCAGCTTTCTCAACCAGTTAAAAGTTGTTCATCTGTACAAATGTTTAAAAGCAAATTAATTGACCACATTAAAAGCATCAATAGTTAGATAGTTGTTTTTTATTCGTATTTTAATGAATATTGTTTGGTATGTTTTATATTTTTAATAACTGTAAGTACTATATTTAAAGTGTAATTATTGTTATTTTTATCTTATTATGTATTAATCAATTGATTATTCTTGTGTATATTAGGGCTTTCCCTATTTTTGAATAAATTAACTTTTTCATTTGACGACTCATACCATTTAAAAATCTATGGAGCGTTGTAACCCTCAGTATAGGGTTAAAGTTGCAAGAATTATTTTTGCATACAAATTGGTCCCCTCAATATAAATATCAACCGGTGTCTGTATTTTATTCAAATGATTTATTTTGAGTTTTAGGGGGTACTAATGTTTGTTGAGACACCCTATATATTCGGATTTTACTCTTTGTACTCATGAATTTGTTCTTCTATATATATATATATATATATATATATATATATATATATATATATATATATATATCCATTTTTTTCTATTATTTTTTTATTTGTTTGTGAACCTAAGATTCTATCAATTATCAAGAGAGTAAACTTCATGACTTATATTGGAAGTGTTTCATATGTATGGAACAACAGCACAAAAACACAATCAACAAATTTAATATCAACAATAGAAAACAGCGATGAAATCAATTTATCTTAGTATAATTTTATGTTGGAAAATATTTTTAATACCTATTATGCTTGTGGAATCACTATAATGTTATAAAACATGCCAAACTAAATACCAAAACGATTTAAAATATACTTACTCCAGCTTCTGCTAATAACTCAAATATAAATGTACCATCAAGCGTCACCTCAGAATTTGGTCCACTCGATAAATCAATTTTATCTATAGCTTGTTCTAGATTTAAGAACACTTCTTTAAGGTTACATAGATCATTAGCGTCAAAATCTTTAGGTGTATCGTCAAATTCCAATGTTTCTTCTGACGATAACATTTTCATAATAGCTGTCACTTCGTCAATCGCCAACGCAACATCTGACGACTTTATTTGAAGAGAAGCTGACTCTTCACAAAGTCTTTCGACATTATGAGCTTCATCAAGTATCACCACTGTATTTGATAAATTAATTCCTGTGTAAAGAAAAATTATAATATAATCAAAATAAGATCGTATCTGCTGCAAGTACAAGAAATAAAGATGGTAAAAATAAAGTACAAATTAACATAATCTCAAATTGCTGAAAAATTCACTTTAGAAATGGAAAAACTAAAGAAGATAAAGTCTACATTGGACGTGGAACAAAAAATTGTTGCTGAAAACAGAAAAGGAAACCTGTGTGGAGTAAGCATCAGAAACCAGTTCAAGAAACAATGAAGTTGATGAAATGAAGATAGAAATATAAAAGCAAAAATTAAGAAATAAAAATGGAAAATTATCTCCAAAACAAATGTGACCTGGTCTACAATAACTAAAAAGTACAAAGAAAAAAGTTACTTAGTTCAAGTATTTCAAAATCATTTTTATTTCAAATCCTTTAAAATTAAATATTATAATATATAATAAAATACCCAAACGGGCTATATCACAAAGAGTTGTTATCAACAGGTCCTCGAAAACACTTTGTCTCAGGACCATGTAACCTATGTAGAGCCATACGCTGCCATGTTACCAATCCCAACGGTAACTTAAACATCATAATTTGCAATAATATATATATATATATATATATATATATATATATATATATATATATATATATATATATATATAATGTAACATATCTATAAATTAATAACATTTAACGGGTTTTCACCCATATATTTTAGTGGATCATAGAATGTATACTCGTTACACTGATGATGGAATTTACATTCCGAAAACGTTCTGTAATCTATTTGTGATATAGCCCGTTTGGGTATTTTATTATATATCTTTTATAAAGGATTTGAAATAAAAAATTTTGTGATACATGGTATACAACCAGCTACAGGAACTTAGTTTCCTAGTGGATATTTCAAAATACTTGAATTAATTTTACTTGTCATTTCTTTAATTATTTCTTCATCTGTTAAATCAGCATTGAGATTATCATCTAAAATCCACTCTTGTAAAGCTTCGATTGATTCTGATGAATTAGTCATATCGTTGTAAATTTGAAGGGCAGCATCTAGTACAACTTGCACAGGTTGGTCATTGGATTCTTTGTTAACTTCTATTGAAAGGAGTGGGTTGTCAGGCCAAATATTCTTTCACGATTTAATCAGTGTAGTCATAGCTTGACTTGCTGCCAGGGAAACGCAGCATTGATAATCGCATCTTTGATGTTAAAGTTTTTCAAAATTGAAGTGATGTCAGCATTAGGTTGACTTATAATATCCAAACTCTCCACAAGGAGAAAATATAGTTAAGGTTTGATTTCACGTATAGTGCGTCTGTGTATGCGCTTATACGTATTTCACCCTAAAAGGGATCTTCGGAGCGGCTATTCACAAACGCTCTGAACGTGAAAATAATATTTCCTGTCATGTTAGAAGCAACTATAATATGGCTTCGATCTAGACGCAATAGCGACATCTGATAAATAAATCCGTAAACTAATTTTCAAAACCATTCAAATTTCTGCTTTAATATGTGCCTTCTAAGAATTGCAAGGCAAAACAGACGTTGATAAAGATGTTATTAGTAACATGGGAAATCTAAAATTGCCTTCCACAACTAAGCAAAAATCCTTAGCGAATTGGTTTCTAGTACTCGTACAGAGTATATCGAAATAAAAAGGAAAAGACAGTTAAGATTTGATTTCACATATAGTGCGTTTGTGTATTCGCTTATACGTATTTCACCCTAAAAGGGATCTTCGGAGCGGCTATTCACAAACGCTCTGAACGTGAAAATATTCTTTCCTGTCATATTAGAAGCAACTAGAAGCAAGAGTAAATCTAAATTTTGGGGTGAAATACGTATAAGCGGATTCACAAACGCACTATACGTGAAATCAAATCTTAACTGTCTTCTCTTTTTATTCCGATTTACTCTTTATGAGTACGAGAAACCAATTCGCTAAGGATTTTTGCTTAGTTGCTGAGATATGTTGTGGAATGCAATTTTAGATTCCCCATGTCTCTAATAACATCTTTATCAACGTCTGTTTTGCCTTGCAATTCTTAGAAGGCACAGATTAAAGCAGAAATCTGAATTGGTTTCGAAAATTAGTTAACGGATTTATCTCCACAAGGAGTTGTTTTTAGTAGTTTGTCTTTAGAGTTTTAATGCATGAATCAATGCAGTAGTATTTTTCGATAAGTACATTGCCTCGATATATCCATCGGCAGTTCGATTTTTAATTCGTCCTTATCAGGACGTCCTGGAGCATTTTCTAACAAGAGGAGGGCTTTCACTGGCAGTTTCTTTTTTCTTAACTCATCTTTAACTTGTGGGACAAAGCTACTCTTGTACCAATCCAGAAAAACTTCGTTTGTCACCCGGACACGGCTTTGCCACATGTACGTAATTGGTAGCTTCTCAAAAACTTTTTTCTTCTGAAGTGACAAATATATTTATTGGAAGTTGCCGCCAGTTTAGACCGGTTTCATCAGCGTTATCAGTTATTCAGGAATTACGTCTAAATCGGTGAACTTTTTGCTCAAATTCTGAATAAATTTAGATAACTCAGACTTATCTGCACTCAACTTCTCTTCACTCATCTGCAAAAATCGTATTCCGTACCGTTTCTTGAGGTTTTCGAACCAACCTTGACTAGCACGAAAATCAATCAGTTTTCTTTGTTAATTCCTGATAAAAATACTCAGCTTTATTTTTTTAAATGTCACTGAAATATGAACTTGTCTGCTTCGTTGTTGATTAAACCAGATGTGTAGAGCTTCTTCAACATCAGGAAATTCACTCATTTTAAGGGATTTTCTGTCTTTACTATAGATTCTCTATAGATTTAATAAATTTTTCGATTTGGTCTTTGTTTTTCATAATGTCGTACACTGTAGCTCGTCCAATATCGCAGAATCTAGATATCGCAGTCGGAGTTTCACCACACTCGCATCTCTTAATAATGTCTCATTTATCTTTTAGAGTCAACGTTTTGTGCTTTCGTTTTGAACTTGTGCTCGCCATTAAGCTGAACTTTCTAAACGACTTAAATAAAAGTTTGGCACTATGTATTAATGTATTTAAAAATCCTATCGAACCAAACTGCTCACGAAAAACACACGAAATGAAGCATCCGGTAAGAATGAGATTCATGTCGCGACAGGTTTCAGTACAAGCGGACACGGCGGCGACCTTGACGGGAGGTGCGTCGGACTACCGAGCCTATCGCATTGCAAAACGTCGGAGTATCAAAGGTATACTGTATATCTGATTGGATAGTGGCTATCACACGACAAGAATCTGAGGTAATTCTTTCGTCAAAAAGCCGACTTTATCAATCCACATCGTGACTCGATACTACACTTTTGTGTAAAGTGGTTGTAAAGTAGTACATACAGTGTGTCCTCATCTCAGTCCACCAAAAGGAAAAAAATACATATAAAATTTTGTTTTAGAAGCTATAAAGAAAAAAATCAGTGGCCTCCTTTCAGCAAGATTGTCATTAATTTGTTTCTTTATTCTGTTCATTTAATAGTTTTGGTTTAGATTTATTAGCTATTATCTTTTATTCTTTTCTTTGTTTTCTCCTCAATTTTACTTTAGTTTGTGTAACAAAGGAAATATCCAAAGAGCCACACCCACATCTCTGATTCTGAGCTACGCGACCTAGTTCATTTTGTGTACCTCAAATATCTCCAGCGTTTGTGTTATTACACTAAATTAAGAGGAAATTAAGATACCAAAATCCTGTAGAAAATAAAAACAACAAGAAATATAAATATAGAAATATAAAATCTAAAGATTACAAAATACATACTAACTAAAAACGAGATCATACTGGACCGATGAAAAGAAAATAATACTTTGAGGAACTGTTAATACTTGAAGAAACCAACATATTAATCCCAAACACAATGTAAACACCAGTTGTCCTTTTATGTTTAAAGCAGGTTATGTTGCAACAATTGCCCTACAAGATCAAACAACTATTTTTTTCACAACTTTTGTGGAAAAGTTGTTGCAAATATGTTGAGTATAACTAAGTAATTGAGACAATTTGGAAAATTCTTCTCATCTTGTTGTTGTACCCATACCACATAAAATATATCCATGCACTTCTTTCTGCTGATTTTTACTGCTCATCCACAATTTATCCAATGACTTTTCCACAGAACCCTTAAGCTAGCGTGGACACATGAGCGGCCTCTAATTTAACCTATGCTATATTTTTTCACTAATTTATTACCAACCCAATAATTGTGTTAACATAGAAGAATTTAAAAAAATATTTTTGAAATACTGCATGTTCTGATAGGTTTTTACGAATTTATTAACACCCTAGTAAATTTTCACCCCTCAACTAGCCCTTGTGGGAAGTCAATAATTCTACTAGGTTAAAATTTAAGGTAAAAAACATCTTTTTTACAAATTCACTACACTTTGATCACCCTGATAATTTTCCACCCCTAAACCAATCTTATTTGGTAACATTCCCGAAAGCTTAATATTCGAGCCAGCAGAATTAAAAAAAGGTGGTACAATAAACATATGTCATATGTTTAACCTGAAAATTGGTAGGTCCAAAACTGTCAGATGAAGACGGTAGGTGTCGCGTCAGTCACGCACGGAGCAAATAAAGGACTGTCCTCGTCGCATAAACAACTGCGAACCACAAACTGCTATTTCGTTTCATGGAGTTACTTCAGTAATACTTGCCTCAGCATTTTACTCTAGAGAAAAAGTAATACAGCGCCAGTATAGAAGATTAGCTTCAAAAAATTATTTTTGAAATACCACAGTGTTCTGATAGGTTTTTACTAATTTATTAGCACCCTAGTAGTTTTTCACCCCTCAATTAACCCCTGTTATGTCATGTTGGCAGCAAAACATAAGAAGTCATTTTTAAGTACCATTGTGTTCTGCAATAATTGTTTATACCTCAACTACCTGTTATGAGAAGCAAATAATTCTGCTAGGTTGAATTTTGAACTGACAAAACAAAATTAAAAAAAGGCATTTTTGATAATTTTTTCTATTGTACTTTTACTTCAAACTTTTACTATTTTTTGATATCTTCATTTTTTTCACCTTAGCATACCAGCAATTTATGCTCTAATTTTGGGGGTGTACTTTTTTGAATTTCAAGAGTTGTAAGTTTAAAGTAAGAGTATAATTTTGAGAGGATAGATGCAATTTGGTCATTAAAATAACAGGTTTATAAATAAGGAGAGAGAATAATATAGACTTAGCTTGAACATAAAAAGCTTACCTAATCGTGCTCTTATTGAAGGATCTATTAAGTAGTTATATGGCATAAATATTATATCTGCTTGATCTTTTAATTCCTTTGACATATAAAATGGACAAAAACCATTACATTTGCCAAGTTTAATAAGATCTTCAATATCCATTACATTGATATCCAATACATTCTTATTTTGAGCACTTGCTTCCACTTTATTAAAAAATTTGCAAGATCTTGTTTTTCTTTTTAAACGGCACATCATAATCTGGAAACAAAAATTTATTTGTTTATTTACTTACGGATATACCATTTTTTACAAAAGAATAACATAAACTTATACGAAGCATAAGTACAGAACTTTAACTGATTTATTACTGTGCTCATTGGCAATTCTTAGAATTCTTATAATGGGTTTATTTTGACCATAGTGTGTAGTATAAAACAGAATGTTGAAAATCTCAGTATTATGAGTTCTTCTAGCATTAACATTAAAACTTATTACATTCAATAACTCTGCATTTTGAATATATCTATTTATAATCTTATAATTTAAGATGAAATTAACTTAATTACTTATTTACAAAAATATAACATAGACCCCTTGTGGCTGACATAGCTCAATGGCTAGGTACTGGCTTATCAAGCCAGGTCCACGTTCAACCCCTGCATAGACACTAATTTCTAATTCAACTGTTTGTTGCCTTTTACATTGTTTATTGCATAACTTGAGTATATATTACAAAAGTCATCAAAGAAATATAAAATAAACCAGACATTAAGCAACATTTTCTCTTATATTAATCATAATATGATAAATTTATAGTGATATGTTGAGAGAATTTAATATGTTAGGTTAAAAAGATGTACAGACATTATTTTACTTTTGATCATGCATAAAACAAAGAATTATAAATTTACTTTAAAATTTCTATTTTCTTCCTTTTCAACTTCTGGATGAATACACAACTGATCCCTAGAACCTAGAACAATAGCTTTCATATGACTATAAGCTGTTTTCTTCATTTCTTGCATAGCTTGACTGAGCTGGGAATGTGTGCGAGAAGCATAAATTACTGTAGGAATTCCAGAAAGAGCTCTTGAACTAATTTGTTTCCCCGCAATTTCGTTTAGTTTACTGTTGATAGTTGCTAAAAAATCGTTTTCGTTTTCTTGTATGGAGATTTGTCTTTGTGCTTGCACCTGAGCTTTTTTCAGCTGTAACCATGCTAAAGTTGAACATAATAACGATAAAGTTTTTCCAGTCCCTGTTGGCGATTCAAGCACTCCATTTGTTTCGTTTTGTAAACATTCTAATACTTTATCCATGTATTCCTTTTGTATTTCGTATGGTTCAAATGGAAAAGAAATTGGAACGCCCCTAATTGTAACTGTAGCCATGATTAAGTAGGAAAAAATTTTCAAATATATTCAGCTTTAGCTTTTATTTTTGTACTTGTCATAGATAATAGGGTACTTGTATACTTTCAGAGATATGTAAGTACTTGTAAATTGAAACTGACATTGTTATAAAGTTAGGTTATGAATTATGATTATGAATAGGCGCCAAAAATCATAAACATTTTTCTTCTGTGTCCTTTCCGTGGTGTTTTAGAGCTAATAATCTTCAATTAAGTTTAACGAAAGTACAAGCTGATGATAGCTGCAAATGTCAAACATGGAACAAAAAATTTCGGTTTAGCAGTGTTGGCATATTTTTATAATGTAGATGCTGTATGCTTCAAATACAAAAAGATAAAGTTTTAGAAAAGTACATTTCGTTTATATTATGTTATGAACTCTGCAATTTTTGATTTATATGAAACAATAACGAGTAAATATTTGTTTCTTTGGAGATTAATTGCAGTTAATTATAAAAATTTTTGACGTGACAACGTCTTAAATTAGGTTGTGGCTCGGAGTCATTTAAGAAAAAGTGTAACGCCCGCTCACGTCTGTTACAGTGAGTCGCCGAACGAGAGAGAGGCCCGCCGGACCGGCGAATGCCTTGCGTCTCTCTCCCACTCAAACATGATCGGTCCGCTGCGCGCGGCACTAGAGAATTAGGCGCGTTGAATCGCTAAAGTTGAAAATCGTTGAAAGTATCGTCAGCTGTGTCTGTAGTGAAAATGTGGAGTGCTTAGATTCGTCATTTACAACAACTACAACAATAAAGGTAAATAATTGTACACTAATATTTCATTATCGTAAACTATGATTGATTGATTAATTGTTAGATTGACACAAAAGTTGAGAAACTGAGTTTATAGGTTATGTCATACTATTGACAAATGTTGATAGTGTTAAGTAAATTATTAGTTTAAATCACTCTGCAATCAATCGTAATTCAGTCGATTGAGAAGAAACAGCGCGTATTGCTAGTCAAACATTTAAAATAACAAATTATAACTTCTAACCTGTCAAAACAGGGCGACCAAACAAACGAACTAAACCGACCAATCACCACGCGCGGAGTTAGAATTTAACTGTGTTTAGCAAGAATTTCAAATTCCAATTTTAGTAAATGTTTTAATTTTCAACTTTACCATTTACATTTACAAATTTTAATTAATTTCAAATTTATTTAGCAAAAATTTGAACCTTCGATCTGAATAAGTGTATTGATTTTCAAATTGATTCTTTAAAATTAAAAATATTAAAATATATATAATCAGAAGTGAACGTCACATAACATTATCTGTACTTATTATTATTAAATATGTAGGCAAATACATGTGACCATACTTGGTAGACACAATTGGAAATAGTAATTTTTTATAACTGAAAAAAATAAATATATAAAATACTGGTAGCAAACAATAACTTCAATGATCGATATCTCCGCAACTAATTGATATATCGAAAAAATTTTCAAATAAATTTTGTAGAAAATAATAAGATCAATAATATAATATAAAATAAATAATATATAAAATAATATATAAAAATATAATATATAAAATATAAATAATATATAAAATACCTAATAAATCGGTAATGCAATTCTTATTTTCATTCAATTCCTTGTTCCTATTGTGCAATTTAATAATATTCATATCAATAAATATTCTACCGAGAAAAAGACGTTATCACGTAAAATCTTCGCCCGTAAAACCGACTTTACAGGCAACCGATTTTTTTTTTTGGTAATTACCTTTTGATAGATTAGGGAATAGATTTGGCAATCGTCAAATCAGCAGTTGCCAGATTGCAACAGATCTTTGCAATTATTACCCTCGAGCGAGACAATTATTTACTCGTTATTGTTTCATATAAATTAAAAATTGCAGAATTCGTAAAATAGTATAATCGATATATACTTTTTAAAAGCTTTGTCTCTTTATATTTGAAGCATACAACAGATGCATTCTAGAAACATCCCAACACTGCCTACCGAAATATTTTAATTCTTGGTTGACATTTGCGGCTATATTTAGCTTCTACTTTCGGTAAACTCAATCGCCCTTTGATAGATTAGCGGATAGATTTGGCAATCGTCAAACCACTAGTTGCAACGAGCAGGGCAGTATGGCAATATTTATCTTGCCTGTAGCAGCACGGAAAAGCTGCACAGATGTCAGAGTATATTGTGTTGAACCAGATTCTGAGGTTCTTCGTCTTCCTGGACCTCACCTTCTAAATGTTTTTAAATGCAGGATGGCTTGTAGAGGGGCATATCTGGGTTGATTTCGCATAATATGCACAAAGTACTGCATCTTTCTAGATTTGATAGTGCTCTCGGTTCTTCTTCATTGTTCTGAATACCTCTTTATTTGTAATTGGGTCAGTCCACAGGATCTTGAGTATTCTCCGATATAGTCCCCTCTCTTGCATGTAATCTTCGTTCAAGGTCCATGATTCAACACCATAAAACAGAATAGAAAAGACGTAGAATCGCAGCATTCTTATCTTTAAACTGAGAGAGATTTTGGCTTTGAAGGTTGATCTGGCTGTTCCGATGCACGATCATCTCCTGGTTGTTAATCTATTCTTCATTTATGATTTGTTGTAGTGCTTCACTCTTTCTACTGTGATTTTGTTGACGTAGAGTTTACCTTCTGTTATCTTTTTCTTGCTAATTATCACGGCCTTTGTCTTCTTTGCGTTTCTATTTATATTATCAGTTCGAAATCATGTGTCATTATGGAACAGAAGAACCAGAAATTCAAAGAATAGAAAAGGGAAACACAGCTTACTTTTCACTCGTCCAAAAACACACACTGGAGATCGAAAATCAGTGTCTACAAAACTATTATCAGACCAATAGTATTTTATGGACGTGAGACATGGGTGATGACAGAAGACACAAAACGAAAGCTGGAAGTCTTCTAACGAAAAGTCCTAAGGAAGATATTTGGACCTATTAACGAAAACGAAGTATGAAGATCCAGGTACAACCATGAACTCTACCAACTGTTCAAAGAAGCGCCGATCTCAGAATTCGTTAAACTTCAGAGACTTCGATGGGCTGGTCATGTAGTGAGAATGGAGACCGGAAGATTGGGAACAAGAGCCCTAGATAGTAAAATGCAGGGTGCAAGACCAAAAAGAAGGCCACGGAAAAAGTGACAGCAGACGCGCAAAATTTGCTACACAAAATTTGTGAGAATCTGGAGAAGATCGGCTCGAGACCGGCAAGGTTGGAGGCATAGTTTGAAGGAGACCAAGGCTCGATTTGGGCTAAAGCGCTATTGAAGAGAGAGAGAGAGAGAGAGAGAGAGAGAGAGAGAGAGAGAGAGAGAGAGAGAGAGAGAGAGAGAGAGAGACATATCAAAAACACTATATAGCCTAAAATTGATTGTACAAAAACTCCAAGGTATTACCAATCTCATTGCAGATGTAGGGTTTTTATTATAGCGAGATACACTGTGCTTAAACAAAGTATAGACATGGTGCGCAATCCGCACACACTTATCCAAGTTTTTAATAGCCAAATATTCACAATAATTCCATCCATCCTATGGCTCTACAGCCCAATTCGACTCCTGGCCTTCCCCATCAAAACTCTCCATCCGTTACGGTCTGTATAGCCATTCCCTGTACGATCGACTGTCAAGGACATTTCTGGCGTCGCCATTTATATCATTCTCCCATCTTTTTCTCGGTCTTCCAATAGGTCTCGTCCTCTGCAGTCTTGCATTCAACAGTTTTTTGGAAGCCTGTTCTCTTCCATCCCAAATTCCTATAGGCCTGTCCATTGAAGATGCTGTAACATACTGAGATAAAAGTTGTTATATATATATATATATATATATATATATATATATATATATATATATATATATATATATATATATATATATATATGTATATATATATATATATATATATATATATATATATATAAATATATATATATATATATATATATATATATATATATATATATATGTGTATATATATATATATATATATATATATTAGTTTTGAGTTTCTTGAACCGTACTATATTTAATATAAATTTAGTATTTCTTGGGTTTAGGTTCAATAAAATATATATTACATGTGGAACTAGATTTTATTTTCCATAGCAATCAACTTTTCGGCAGGAAACCTTTGCTATTGTCAAGATTCTAAAATGTACATGTATAAGAACAAACAGTTATTGTAAGATATGTATATTGTAAGACTTACCAAAACGTAAAACGGGACACCGACATTAATGAACTGACAAATAAAAATTGATATCTGATATCTCATGGTTTACTGTCATTAGTATATAATTATTTTTATATGAGCGTATCATTGATGTTTTCGAAAAAGGTAAAGTGGAGATATGTTATGACTTTAAGAGCTTTCTATGGTGTTATATTTATTATTATTTAAATCAGATTGAAATATATACACAAGATACACAAAACCTAAATAAAATATTTACATAAGG
The DNA here is from genome assembly GCF_040954645.1 of Diabrotica undecimpunctata. Classification (NCBI taxonomy): domain Eukaryota; kingdom Metazoa; phylum Arthropoda; class Insecta; order Coleoptera; family Chrysomelidae; genus Diabrotica; species Diabrotica undecimpunctata. Next base: position 32,951,147 of record NC_092808.1, read on the forward strand.
ACATGGCAACACTGCCAATACAATATTTCGTTCTGTGAAACTTAATTGACAGCCAATTTGAGGCTATCTTCATTGGGACCAAATGTGAAAAGAATGTAGACTACATGTTATGTATACTGTGGAAAAACGTCCCACATAACAGCCTGTATAACGTGTTGCCAACAATTAGATGTGATGTATCAAGTTTTTAACGTGCACGTTATGAAGCATGTTATTCTCAGAGCGTTTAAGTAAAAGAAAGTATTGTCTTGCGCGACAAGAATAACACTATACAGAAATTAAATAAGTTAGAGGAAGACAGACGTCAATAACAGGCAGCGAAGTACGCATCTTGTTCAGCGCACATCTGGTACCAAGATTTTATTTGAAACTTCCCGGCCTATGTGGCGTTCTTCTTGTGCATTTGAATTATTTTATTTTTGCTTTTCGTGTTGTCTGTTGTGTATACAAAATGGCTCAACGATTAAAAAAAAACACCAAATTGCAGTATGAAAGTTTAATAACATTTGCCGAAGAAAACAGGGTGTTACTGAGGGGGAAAACAAAACCCAACAAAATAAAATAAAATACTTAAATAAGTTGTGGCAGCAATTTTCTGAAAAAGAAAATGCACGTGGTAATTGACCACCGAATTCTGTGGAATAGTGGAAGTAGGTAAACAAAATTATTTTTAATTAGTACAATCAAAGACCTAGATTAAATAAAGAGAGTAATATTGAAAAATTACCATTTTTAAGGGTTTTTGCCATTTTGCAATAACAACAACGCATATCTTATGCCTTGAAATACTAAGTGTTGTACCCTCTTTAATGACAGATTAGAGGTTACACAAAGAACGGTACTAGGCTCGGGCTTCTGTCTGGTAGAGGTATCTTGGTCGGGGCTCTTATTACAGCTCAAATATAAAGAATCAGTTAGAGAAGCACTGAAGATACAGGGACGGGAAGTTAGAAGATAAGAGAAGGGAAATATTTGTGCACCGCCCTATTTTTAGAGGAACAGGGAAACCTTAAGACATATAGAATAAGATAAGAAAGGTAAGGTACAGTTAAGATAATTACGCGAGAATAAAGTAAACCGCGAGAGAAAAGGTATTATGATTGTGCGGTACACACTTAATATTTCGACACATATACACTAGTTATATGATCAAACAAATAATATAAATCAATAAAAATGCCTGAAAGAGATACACCATGCACAAAAATATAAATTGACATCATAACAAAAAAAATAAAAGGCAAATAGTTCATCAACAAAGTTATATTGAGGTATAGTAGTAAAAAAAAATGGACTATAACAATTTTTACTGCACAGTTAAATGGCACGAGATAGTGATTGCACAATTTATTATCGAATACAACAAAAAATATCTTTTTTGATTCTGAGTAATGTAGTAGTCTCAAGAATAGAAAAACAAGGAATATTATAATTGTCAATATTCGTCAAATAAGTTATTATTATACCTTGAGAATACGTAAACATTTACTAAATTTTGAACGTGATCACCTCCAATCTATGCATGAAATTTATCATAAATATAACCTACATTAATATAAAACAAATGGTTCGTAATTTATACTTATATATTATATCGTAAGTTTATACTGATAATTCGTTCGGTTGGAGTTAAAGTAAACATCTATAAATAGACAAAGTCACTGAACTGAATAAGTCGTAAATCACTTCTATACGATTTAGGTAAAAATTGTCGGTACTCACAATACAGTAGGCAAGAGGTGGACACAGGTAGTGACGTTCGTTTGTAGAACGCTCTCAATAAAGGCACTTGACACGTTGTCCTCGCAACAGGTACTTGGGACTGCAGGTACGGTAATGAATTACGGTCTTCAATCCGTAATCTCTCAAATTGATTTAGGCAGACGAAAACAGAAGCAGCCGGACAGGAACAGCACAGGTAGTAGTAAGTAGTAGAGATAACTGAAGAGACGAATGAAGGTAGAGATGAATGATTGTAGAGACAAATGAAAGCGTCGAACAGCAGAGACGAATGAACGGCAAACAGAAGTGACTTCGTTCCTTCGAATTGGAAGACGTCTGTTTGACAAAAGAGAAAATAGTTAATATAGGAATCACTGTGTGAAGATAATATATATAGATAAGGGCAGTGGTTAATTTCAGTGGGAACGCAAGGGAACGGCGTTCCCTTACCTCCCAAGAGTGCCGGAACGCAAGGGAACGCTTTTAAAACTACAAGTTTTAGTTAAAAAAAATTGTAGGTAGGATCAATATTATGCTATGCTTTGTTTGCGAGTGACTCGTACGTAAGCAGATAGTAAGCGCCCGTACAAGCAGTTGTGACTTGTGAGCTGTGCTGTGATGAGTCTTGCACGGAATCAGGCAGGAGGAAGGTGACGGGCGAGTCATCCTAGTTCGCGCCTGCGCCTCTTAACAACAAAGCAATACCCACCCCACCCCCTTCCTTTCCCCCTCCATTCCTTCACCGCGCCACCGCCCCAGTGATCACAAGTGTGTTGACCATGGACGTATAAATAAAGATGGACCGGTCTATATACATATTTACTTGAAGTCATGAGACATGCTATACAGCTTACTGAAACGTTCCCCAACTTGTTCATTTGGCATTGTTTGAACCATCGTTTAGAGCTTGCCGTGCACGATTCCATAGAAGAAGTAGCTGGAATCAATCATTTTAAGATATTCATGGATAAAATTAGAAACATGTTTAGTTGTTCACCGAAAAACAGCAGAGAGTTGGCAGAAGTTGCTAAAGGACTAGAGGAGCAAATGTTGAAAATCGGCCGTGTTTTAGATACTCGTTGGGTAGCCTCCAGCTTAATGGCGGTGAAAGCAGTTTGGACAGATTTTAAAGCTTTGTACAATCATTTCATTGAAGCATCTGAAGACAAACAAAGGGACTCGAAGCAACGTTCAACTTACAAAGGGCTTTGTAGTACATTATCTTCTACAACTTTTGTACGCAACCTGGCATTGATGTTCGATGCTCTAGAAGAGTTATCGGATTTGTCCTTACAGCTTCAAAAATCAAGCCTCAACCTTATCCAAGCCCACAGTGATGTAACACTGTTAATCAAAGTGTTTGAAAACCGAGCTGAAAACATGGGTAGACGTTCAGTGGAAGCTAAAATTGCTATTGACGATTTGATGTTTCAAGATGTTAAACTTTGTGTAAGATCCAAGATACCCAGTATTCCAGAAAAACAGTTCTATCGGAGCCTCGCTAACAACTTGACTTCAAGGTTGCTATCATCTTCAAATGCGGCTGAAAACTACACCAAAATCATGAATGACATCAAAGTGATCCACCCCATGTATTGGCCAAAAGACTTATCCATCACCTACGGAGAATGTGAGATCCAGCGAATCTGCGGTAGATTTAAGATTAGCAGCTCTCAGGATATAATTAGAGACTTCAGACACTTCAAGCAGGGACTGAAGCCTATGTTAAGTGGAGAGAAACCTACTATTCTAGAGCAACCGCCGTCGTTTAAGAAACTGATTTCCATCATAAATAGTATTGCAGTGTCTAGTGCTGAATGTGAACGTGGGTTTTCTGCAATGAATCTAATTATGTCTCCTCTTAGATCTTCACTCTACATTAGCACTGTTTGCGATTTATTGCGGATCAGGCTCCTAGGACCTCCTGTGGCTAGATACAATCCCGAGCGACACGTCAAAACCTGGCTGGCGAAGGGACACCATTCTGCACTTGACACCAAGTCAAAACAACGAGGGCAGAAAACTTGAAGACAGCATTGCATTGTGGGAACTTTTTTCCTAAATCTGTTTTTTAAATATCTTTTAGAATTTCAGAACATTAAGTTTTCATTAAAATAACTAGCCTCTATGCCTAACTTATAGTTGTGTTCTGAACTCAAGTTTCTGAGTTCTTTTTTGTACTTACTACAGTTAGTTTTGTGTATTGTTGTTTCTTTTGTAGTTTTCACTTTAAAGTTTAAAATATTAACAAACAACTAATTTTACCAACAGTCTTGGCATTGCCTTACAATATTATACTACAAATCCGTCCGTACATATTTGTTTTATAATAAGCAAATAAAATAATCAATCTTAACTTTTTAAAACTACACTAAATTTTAAAAAATGAAACCGTGTTACTCCACTCTGTGTGTCATTTATTTTGTGTGTAATTAAACGCTTCCTTTTTCTTTCCAAGAAGTTGGTTTATCTTGAATGTATTAATATTGTTTTGTACCCATAAGGTAAGCAATTTTTTTGTAAAATATGCAAACTTGTAGTTCAAGCAAGCTGTTATATTAACAAACATCCATTTACATATTAATATGTATTATTACTACTGTAATGTGTATAAATAAAACTGTGAGTGAATAAGGCTCAATTTGTTTTTATTTTACTTTACCATTCTTAAAAAATTAATATTGGCGAGCTTCATTGATTCAAACAAAATGGTCAATGAAATCAAACCAAATATTTCTGGGAAATTTAAAGTAGGCAACAAGGTGTTAATGGAGTAGAGTAGAGTAGAGAGTAAACTCAATAATTTAAATTCATGTTTTTATTTTCTTACATCCTAATCAAGCACCTTAAAGAAAATAAACAGCATTAAAATATCACTTGGTATTTTATAAAAATAAATGTATTATTATGTCTGGGTGGCCTAAAAACAAAGGTTTACAGTTATAATTTTCAAAAGTTTTCCTGGGTGAGGGCCCCCCTCCTTCCTGGGGTGTATTCCATACCCACCGGTCTGAGCTTCCCGCTTTAAGAGTTCCCACACCTAAAATTTTAGAAATTAAGCACTGGATAAGGGTAAATTGAAAATACACTTACCGCCGTTTGATGGATACAAACCGCTTGCCATAGGAACCATCTCTAAAATAAGTTCGAGTTCGAATCATAAAATAACCGAACACACATGTGTTCGGTTGTTCTCTGTTCGAATTCTGATCTTAGATAAGCTACGGATAAAAAAGGAGTGGGAGTATTGGCTGAAGAGTGCCACGTGAAAATGATATTTAAATGGCAAGGCTAGTGTGGTCATTTTTGTAATCTAACCACTCTCTCCTGATAGGAATTATAATTTCATCGAAAACCAACTCCTCTGCTTTTCTTAGAAGGTAGGCAGTTTATTTGACAATAGAAGCTGATTCCTTTGTTATTAGGAAAGATTTCTATTTAGCAAATGATAGATAAAAAGAGCAGTGAACATTTGGCGAAATATTTCATTGTTAAAAAAAAGCGTAAAAAATCGCTCGTTGCTGTTAGGTTATTTTTAAGGCTTTTAACAAAATAGATAGACATAGGCGGCGTGAAAGTAATTTTCTACGGGGAATAATTTAAAGAAATTTTAAACATGCTTCAGTGTAAGTCTTTCTCTTTCACTTTTTCCATTAGTCTGATAATAAAAATTGTATCTGTTGTGGACCTCCTTGAATAAATCCAAATTGAATTTCTGAAATTTGCAATCAATAAGTATATGATATACAATGATTCGATAAACTACCTTCACAAGTATATATAAATAATTACTTTTATACCCGTAGATATTTCTCAAGTAGAAGGTGAATACAAAAAGAAAAAGTCGGGAAATTCACTCTAGCTTGATGAAAATTGGTGGAGGCCCTTCAACTAGTAAACAGTTAAGTGACACTGAAGATCGTCTCCTAAATGTAATATCGAAAATACATTTAGGGGATACTGAGATCTTGGATACTTTTCCACAACCTTCTACCAGTGGTAAGAGAAACGATCAATTAATTAACAAAACGTTTTAATAACTTTTTGAAGTTATACTTCTATACGCGCGCTCCACGTTGGGAATTTGTATGGGAGTGAATCTGTGAAATCATTACATATGTAAGATAATGAGTAAGAGAGAGACAGAAGATATATTTTCTCTCTCTTCCTCTCTCGAATATAAAAATGTTCCTTTTGTATATATAATTTAATATTATATAAAGATATATATACATATAATATTGTACATATGTATAATAAAATATTTATTAATATTATTATTTACGTGATATGTTTTGTATTATTTATTAAATGTTCATATTATATTAGTCTTTTGTATTTCAAAATAATAATAATCAATAAATCACTGTATGATCCAGAACTATCAATTTTAAAATACATTTGTGTCATGTCCTCGGTAGTATAGTAGTCAGTATCCCCGCCTGTCACGCGGGAGACCGGGGTTCGATTCCCAGTCGGGGGGACTTTTTTATTAATATTATTACATTATTGTCATTTTTAAATACTTATGGATATTGCATTTTAATTTGTATTGTATTATTATATGGAATTATGTTGCACTGTATTGTAGTGTATTTTTTATGTATATTATTGTCATTTTTAAATACTTATGAATATTGCAGTTTAATTTGTATTGTATTATTATATTAATAACAAAATAAACAATGAATTTTACTGCAGAGTATGTGTAAAAAAAATTTTGCATTCAACTCCTTTCATACATATATGAAAATAAAAATATACATTTTCATCAAAATATTGATTCAATCCTTCATTGTTAGTAAGTTGTTATTAATTCTGTTTCTCTTTCTGCTATGTCTTACCTACAGAATCACATATGTAATGATTGTGCAGATTGACTCCCAAATAAATTTGTAACGGCGAATGCGTGTATAGAAGTGTAACTTCCACCGGCAGTCCCACTGGACTGCCACACCCGTTTTTTTTTGCAGCATTAAAAGTAGATGTAGAGATAAATGAAGAAACAGATTTGGTATTTGTTGAAATTTCTTAAAATTTAAAAAATAACTTGTGAAAATATTCTTTATTTTAGATATTCCTTTCCTAGAAACATTCCACAATTATGCTTCGAAATGGAGGAATTTGAATCTGCAAATGGTATGTTAAAATATTTATGGTTTTGTATAAATAAAACAAACATTTATTGAAGATTCTTTATTAGATCAAACACAGGAGGAGGAGGAGGAAAGGGGAACTGAAGAAGGTATATACTTGTTATTGTTCTGAAGCTATTTTCTTGTGGCATTTTAAAGTAATTACTATTTAAATGGGAATAAGCCACAATTAAAGGTTAAAGTACGTTTATTGACGTTTCAATTTCCACTTCGGAAATCGTTCTAATGTTTGTATTTTGAGAACGATTTTCGAAGTGGAAATTGAAACGTCAATAAACGTACAATTCGACAGATATAGCTGCAATGCTCAAGGTCACTTCATCGATAAACGGAGGAGCCGATAGTCAGTTGTATGCAATTTTTCGAAGCGTAAACATCCACATAAAACCTACGTTGCTATTTGCTACGTTGTCAGATAACCTCGTAATTCGTAAAATAGTTATTGTTTGTTGAATTTTCATAATATTCTAGTACGTAAGAGGTGAAATTTCTTATTATTTTATTTCTTATTATTAAAATGAATCACGTAAGTGCCGTAAAAAATCGGGTTCTGAGTGCACAAGCTCGTGAAATTATATACTCGGTTTTAAAATTTACGCAACAGGAAGCAGAAGGAAATGTTCTTCTTATTGAGTTATCGAAAGTGCAAGAACGAGTAGCTGCTTTGACAGGTAAATTGATTGTATAATTATATTAAAATGTATATAATATATTATAAATGTTTTGCATACTTAGATTACCATTTTTTGTTATAAATCAATTAAAAAAAGAGATGGTGTTATAGAGATATAGAAAATAATCGAATAAGAGGAATAAGTTAATATAATATTCAATTGTTATAGGTGTCAGTTTATCCAGCGTCAGAAAAATAGCTAAAGAGGGTCATGAGGTTGAAAATGGAGAAACCCCCGGATTCTCCACACCTAATAAAGGACAAAAAAAGTCCTCAAAAATACAGCTAGATCCATGTGATCAAAGTATATTACGGAGACAAATATATGATTTTCATCTTCGCCATAAACAAGTTCCCACAATTAAAAAAATTCACCAAAAATTTGTAAATGAATTGAATTATGCAGGTAGTAGAGAAAGTATGAGGATGGAATTCCACAAACTTGGGTTTCGCTGGAAAAAAAAACAGACGACAACAGAAAAATGTTGATAGAGAAACACGAAATTAGACATTTAAGGCTGCAATATCTGAGGAATATCAAGGAAGCAAGAAATGCAAATAAATTTATAGTGTTTACTGACGAAACTTATTTACTTACGGAGCCATATTGCAAAAAACAATTGGTGTGATACCAGTAATAATGGACTTAAAAAACCAGTGTCAAAAGGGCAACGTTTAATTATTGTTGGGGCAGGAAATGAACAAGGTTTTGTTCCTAGTTCTTATGTGAGGTGGAAGTCGACGTCAAAATCTGGAGACTATCATGATGACATGAACTATGCAAATTTTAAAAAATGGTTGGAAGAAAATCTTTTGTGTAACTTGCCTCCGAATAGTGTAATAGTGTTAGATAATGCGCCATACCATAATACACAGGAAGATAAATGTCCCACATCTGCATCGAAAAAGTGTGTTATGCAGGAATGGCTTCGGGAAAGAAATATTGCATATACTGCCTCTATGTTGAAGCCTGATCTCTATAACATAATAAAATTGCATAAACCTCGTTATGTAAAATATGCAATCGATAGAATTATACGAGCACAAGGACATGATGTATTTAGACTCCCACCATACCATCCAGATTTGAATCCCATTGAAATGGTTTGGGCAGCTTTGAAATCATATGTAGGAGCCAGAAATGTAGACTTTACATTTACATCAATCCAGCAGCTGTCGGACGAATTTTTTTAAACCTTTCCTGTGGAGGAGTGGAAAAAAATAACAGACAAAGTCATCGCAACTGAACGTGAATTGATGTCAAAAGAGCCACTAATTGATGTAGTCGTAGATCGTATTTTTATTAATCCAGATGATGATTCAGATAGCGACGATTTACAATTAAATTCCGACAGCGAAAATAGCGAACTTGATATTTGAAAATAAAAACAGGTAAATTTATTTTTATAAGTTTATTTCCACAACCGTCGGAAACAATTTATTTTAACTAAATATCGCAATTCTCAGTATGAAACAAATTTAGCTTTCTAATTTAATAGATTTCCATTCATTCAGTTCATTTTAATGATTATGACTAATAACTTCAGCAAATAACATATTTTATCAATTACCTCAAACATTTTAACTTTGATATTAGGGCTCTGATAATAAATATAATTATAAACTCATTACAGTAATTATGGAGTATTAATATTACAGTTCAATGGACAACCTCTAAAATAATATTCGATTAGGCAACACCGCATCAATCAATGTCTGGTCGAGTCAAATCGTCACCATCGCAGTTATTTCTGTTTACTTGTACTTTAACCTTTACTTGTGACTTATTCCCATTTAAAGAGTAATTAGTATATATACTTGTATTTATTTTTTAATAAAAAAAAAAAAAACAAAGTGCATATAGGTCTTTCTCAGACAAATGTATATTTTGTTAGCAGATTTTGTCACATGAATAAAAAATAATTAGAATGTATTATATTTTGAAATAAAATAAATACAATAAGTATTACTTATAATGAACAATATTTATAGAACAATCAATTATGATATTTGACAGATGAACTAAATCAAACAGCAAAACTATTTATTTTTTATGAAAATATGAATGCTCTTAAAAGATACAGCATGTTTGCCTTTATTAGTGTTGACAAGTACCTTCTTCACATTGGAAAAGATAATTATTAACTTTTATTTATTGCCAAATACTTTACTAAAAGTGGACCTTTCCATGGTAAAAAAACTCTTTGTGCCACACTGCGCTGGTAGGAAAAATGCAAGAGTACTTAGTACCTACAAAATATAACATATTAGAATATATACACTTAATTCTTAATATAAACAACATACCTTGGTTTCATGTGCTAACGCATTTGATCTTTGCAGATGTCTTAGATGGGGCCGGAGACTTTCGATCAAATCCGAAGACAATTCCCTCGATAATCTAAACATCTTTTGAAATTCGGCTTCTACGGATTTACCAAATCTCACACAACTCTTCTCTGTATATTTTCTTCATCCCTACAAATAAAATAGTTTTGTTTACAAATAACATTAATTAAAAATAACTTTAACAAAAGTCTTCTAATAGCATCATCTAATTCTTCTAATAACTCATCATTTAGAATCCGGCCAAAATTTTGAACTAAATTATTCATTTTATATTTTTATTTATTACACGTTATCCTGATCTACAAATAGCATCAGGTTAAATCGTCTCGTTAAATTGAACTTGTTATGTTACAAGATAACGTAAAACGTTACAGGCTAACGTTTTTGAGAAACGTTATCTGTGATACATCACATCAATTTTTAGAATTTAACGAAAATGCAGGTTAACGTACACGTTATTTATAACGTTTTTAATACATCACAGGGCTGAATATAGTAGCATTATATTACTCTTTACTTCTATTACCTCAAATTACGTTACATGGTACTCCACTCACAGTAGCTAATGAACACTAGATACTAGGTTTAATTTTTGACAGTTCACTAACATGGAAACCACAGATTAAAAATGTCAAAGCTAATTACTTCGTCATCACTGGCTCGACAACCCTTTTTGGGTCTTGGCCTGTTCCAGGATTCTTCTCCATTCTGATCTGTTTCGTGCTTTTTTTCTCCAGTTTTTTATTTTTAAGGTTGTTATATCATTTTCTATTTGTTCTAAGTATCTCAGCTTCGGTCTTCCTCTTGTTCTTTTTTCTACTTTCATCTGTTTGAATATTTTGTTTGGTATTTCGCCTTCTTCCATTCTTTCTACATGTCCTATCCAACGCAGCCGTCCTATTTTAATGAATGTTATATCCGGATCCTGGTATATTTTGTATAGTTCAGAGTTGTATCTTCTTCGCCATATTCCATTTTCTTTTGTGCCCTTATATATGTGTCGCAAGATTTTTCTTTCGAATGTGGCTAACAACGTTTCCTCTCTTTTAGTGAGGGTCCAGGTTTCTGAGCCGTATGTGAGTACCGGTTTTATTAGGGATTTATATATTTGGCATTTTGTTTTTCCTTGCGACCTTATCTGATCTTAGTTGCCTGATTAAGCCATGGTAACATTTATTTGCAATAAATACTCGCCTCTTCACTTTCTCCGCAACGTTATTATCAGACGTGACTAGGGATCCCAAGTATATAAAGTTTTTTACCCCCTCAATGTTGTATTCTCCTATTGTTATATTCTGTGGCTGCCTTATTTCTGCGTTTTTACTTACCTGCATATATTTTGTTTTGGTCTGATTGATTTTAAGACCACTATTTTGTGCAGCTCGTTCTATTTGGTTGTATGCCTCTATCATTTTTCTTCTTGATCTTGCGATTATGTCAACATCATCTGCAAATGCTAGTATTTGCACGCTTTTATTAATGATTGTTCCTCGTGTATTGACTGTTGTGTCCCTCAGTATTTTCTCGAGTACGATGTTGAACAAGATGCATGATAGAGCGTCTCCCTGGCGTAGTCCCTTTTTCACATCTATTGTTTCCATTAATTCATTTTGAATCCGGATTCTACTTTCTACTTTTAGAGATTCTTTTATCAGTTCTATTAGTTGTGTTGGTATATTAAATTCTTTCATTGCTTTTATTAAGAATTCTCGGTTTATATTGTCATATGCGCTTTCAAAGTCTATGAAGAGATGATGTGTGTCGATGTTATATTCACTTGTTTTTTTTGGTATTTGCCAACTATTTTTTCAGCGTGTGGTCTTTCATAAATGACGTTAGACATTATTTTGTATGCTGCATTCAGCAGCGTGATTCCACAGTAGTTTCCACATTCTAACTGATTTCCTTTTTTATGTAATGGTACAATAATACCACTATTCCACTCCGCTGATAGCTGTTTATTCGACCATATCTTTGTTATCAATTCATGTATTGTTTTTTGTAGTGCGTCTCCTCCTTCCTTCAGTAACTCCGATGCTATTTGATCCGATCCCGGTGCTTTATTGTTCTTTAGTTTGTCTGCTTCTGCTCTAATCTCGGCTATTGTTGGTGGAGCCTTTTCTCTGTTGTCTGTTTGGTCTAATGGTATGTCAGGGTTCGTATCTCTCCGATCTCCTTCAAGCCTTTCCTAAAATGTTCTGTCCATCTACTTAGTATCTCTTGCTGTTCTGTCAATATATTACCTTCCTTATCTTTACACATCGTTGTTCTCGGTTTGAAGTCTTTTCTGCTTTTGTTCAGTCTCTGATAAAATTTTCTTGTCTCTGTTGATTTACTTAGTTCTTGTAGTTCTTTGTTCATATATTCTCTCTTTTTTCTTCGGTGAGTTTTCTTTTCTCCTTTGCGTAGTTGTTTATATTCTTCATATGCTTGTCGGGTTCTGTGCCCCTGTTGCATCAGTAGCTAATTACTTAACTAGATTAAATCTACTAAAATCTTTAGCAAGCTATCACTGGGTTGCTGATAAAGACATCCTAATTAAGTTATACAGATCTTTCATTCACTCTCAACTGGATTATTGGTGCTTTGTATACATGTCAGCGTCAAAGTCTTATTTAAGGACTCTTGGCATTCTGAATACCGCATTACAAATATGTCTTGCAGCTTTCAGATCCAGTCCCGCCGAAAGCCTTGTATTTTTTTCATAGACCAAGGATCCCATTTGTAAGGAGAATCATTGTGAAACTAAAGGGACTATTGGATAAAAAGAACTCAAAAATAAAAAGAAATATTCCACAAGCTTAGTTGAAATAAATATATGATTAAAATGCAGCCTACTCTCTTCAATGTTTTATTCCACTAGTGAAGTTGTTCCCCTAAATACTTTCCAACCTTCCCAGTGAGGAAACTGCCTCAGGGATCTATCCTAGCTCCTCTTCTTTTTAGCCTGTACATCGCTGATATACCAGAAACCAGATCAAGGAAGTTTGGTTATGCCGACGACTGGGTCCTTGCAACAAGGTGTAAGTCATTTGAACAAACAGAAGAAATCCTTACGGCAGACTTACACACAATGGGAAAGTAATTCCGTAAATGGATAATGGATGCTCCAATCAAACGCTACCAAAACAGAGGTTTCCAGTTTTCATCTAAATAACAAGCTTGCAGGAAGAACACTGAACTGAACATCCAATTCGAAAACACCACACTTGTTTACAATAAAACACCAAAGTACCTTGTGGCGACTCTTGACAGAACCCTATCTTTCAAGGAACATCTGTCAAAAACAGCGGAAAAACTTAAATCCAGAAACAACATCATTTAGAAGCTGTGCGGCACAACATGGGGAGCATTTTCTTCCACCTTGCGAACATCTGCCCTGGGTCTTGTCTTCTCAACCGCAGAATACTGCTCTTCAGCCTGGCTTAACAGCCCACATATACACAAAATAGATGCCCAATTGAACAGTACAATGAGAATGATTGCACTGGTGTTATCAAATCTACCCCTACACAATGGCTCCCAGTACCGAGCCTCATTCCACCACCCAAACTAGGGCGCATACACTCCCTCACTAGTGAGTACAAAAAGATACTTAGTAACGAGATCCTGACAATTCATCAAGATATAGATGCTGCCAACGGTAACCGTTTACGCTCCAGACGATTGCCAATAAAAACAGCACAGATGGCTGTGGAAAATGAGTTCAACTTAATGACCACTTGGACTCGAGAATGGATAGAACAACAAAATAGCAGGTTACCCTGCATCACACAAAAACCACCAGGTTTTGACTTACCACGCAACACATGGACTATGCTCAACCGAATCAGAACCCAACACGGCAGATGCGGTTCCATGATGCAAAAATGGGGTAAACGACCATCCCCACTCTGTGACTGCAGACAACCCCAAACCATCTGTCACATTACAAAACAGTGTCCCACAAGATCCTATCAAGGCAGGTCAGTGGATTTCCTAATGGCGACTCCAGAGTCGATAGTATATATGTATAAATAAGTTAGATGTTCGTTTGTAAACATATATGTAATGTTTTATACAAAATATATATAAATTTAAATATTACGATACATACGATAAATAAAAATAAATCCCCTGAATATTTTCTGAATAAAATAATTCCTAATTTCAAAAAAAAAACTTCCTATTTGGATGAAATGTTAAACTAAGTTGATTATTTTCAAATTTTACCATAAAGAACTGTTTCTAGAAGTACAATTTAGAATTGTCTAATAGGATATTAAGAAATTATAATGCCATCAATATAAAAATCTCCTGGCATCTGTCGAACATTGTCTTACACATTTTCTGATAAAAAGCTTTGATACTGACCTCAACAATTTGGTCCTCTTTCCAGCGTTTCAAAATATGTCACACTTGTCATTAGATGTATATTCATTGCTCTAGTTGTAACTATATATCCTATACATTATATGTTCTTTAACATTTATAAACACTATATTTCTGAATATTTTTTTCTAAGTTTAGTAAGTCTATGACTACATTTCAACATAATTGTCATCAAAATGTTCCTGTGAAGAGATCCTTCAGACATTACTAATTGTGGATATCAAACAATGAAGTTCTATTTCATTTATGTTTATCAAGTGTCCAACTGGATGGATAATATATATTTTGAAGGAAACTGTTTTAAGGAGACTTTTCTCTAGGGTGCACTTTCATATGTCTTTCCAAACGGAACTTTCGGGAAAACTGTTTAAAACAAATTTCACATTTGTAACGTCTTTCTCTAGTGTGCACCATTAAGTGTTGTTTCAAACAGCTTGCTTCAGTAAACTGCTTTAAACAAATTTCACACTGATAAGGTTTTTCTCCAGTGTGTCGTCTTATATGTCTCTTTAAAGAACCTGCTTCAGAAAACTGGTTGAAACAAATGTCACATTTGAAAGGCTTTTCTCCAGTATGCACTCTAATATGATTTTCTAAATGACCTTTCTGAGAAAATTTCTTAAAACAAATTTCACACTTGTGTGGTTTTTCTGCAGTATGTAAGCTCAAATGTGCATTCAATTTACTTGCTTTAGGATACTGCTTAAAACAAATTTCACATTTGTGAAGTTTTTCTCCACTGTGAAATCTC
The DNA here is from genome assembly GCF_040954645.1 of Diabrotica undecimpunctata. Taxonomy (NCBI): domain Eukaryota; kingdom Metazoa; phylum Arthropoda; class Insecta; order Coleoptera; family Chrysomelidae; genus Diabrotica; species Diabrotica undecimpunctata. Next base: position 32,966,169 of record NC_092808.1, read on the forward strand.
AAATGTGTGTTCAAAGAACTTCCATGAATAAACTGCTTAAAGCAAATTTCACACTTGAGAAGTTTTCTTTCAGTGTGTGTTTTCAAATGTTTTTTTAAACTACTGGCATCAATATACTGCTTAAAACAAATTTCACACTCATAAGGTTTTTCCCCAGTATGTAATCTAGTATGAGTTTTCAAATGATCCTTCCTAGTAAATTTCTTAAAACAAATGTCACACTTATAAGGTTTTTCTTCAGTGTGTGATTTCAAATGTTTTTTCAAACCACTTGCATCAATATACTGTTTAGAACAAATGTCACACTTATAAGGTTTTTCCCCTGTATGCATTCTCATATGGGTTTTTAAATGAAATAATTGAGACAATTGTTTAAAACAAATGTCACATTTGTAACGTTTTTTTCCAGTATGTAAGCTCAAATGTGAATTCAATGTACTTGCTTTAGTATACTGTTTAAAACAAAATTCACACTTATAAGGTTTTTCTACAGTGTGTGCTTTTAAATGTTTTTTCAAACCACTTGCATCAATATACTGTTTAGAACAAATGTCACACTTATAAGGTTTTTCCCCTGTATGCATTCTCATATGGGTTTTTAAATCAAATAATCGAGAACATTGCTTAAAACAAATTTCACATTTGTAAAGTTTTTTTCCAGTTGGAACTTTTATATATGTTATTTCTTCAGAGTGTAGACTCACTTGTTTACTGTTCTTCATCTGGGAAAAATCTAAAACAAACATATAAAGTTAATAAATAAACTACAAATAGAGGTGGTGGATTTTCTAAACAGCTATGAGTCATGCATGCTCAAAGTATAAATTTTTATAATTTTAGAAGCCATTTAGAAAATACACAAGCTCTACATATGATATAGAATTAAAATATATTTTTATAAAAAGAATTCAATTACTAACATCAGCAATATTTACTTAAGACAAAAATATGAAATATTTGATTTTATGACAAAAACTTTCAAAATGAAACCATGATTTATTTAGTAAAGCAATGTAACAATTGGTAAGTATTTTTACACTTATATCCATGTCAATAACATTTATTGAAAGAAGGTAAAATCAAGAGACTCATCAAAATTCTCTGTATTTCCCAAAATGACCATTATAGGCCAGGGAAATAAGCAAAAAAAGTACCCTGTTTGTGACACTAGACCAGCCAGGCAAACGACAGTTGTTTGAGTAGTATGGATCTCTGTAACAAAAACCTATATGTTTCCTGCAGTCGATTTTTTGGACTTAAATAATGATTAACAAATTAAGGTTAAAAATTGGTAAATTTTCACTTTTTTATATATATTTAAAATGAAGCATTTTAAACAAAGTTAATAATAATAATAAACTTAAAACCTTCAAAATGGCGTTTTATTAATGTTTGTATCCTTATTTGTTGCTTAGGAAGTTGCAAAATAAGTCAGAAATTTCAGTTTTTTATAAATGTATTTACCTTTTTGAAGTGAATATTTCTTATTGTTCAATATGTTTTTGACGGATGTGAAATCCCATTTAGCATGACTCGAAAGATCGAGACAAGTGTAATAACATTGCGATATACAGTAATATACATAATATAGATACATAAATACACTTATTATAATTTTATATATTATTTTTTTATACCAACTGGAGAATGACTTTGCTAATTTTTATTTTAAAATATGTTTATGAAATAAAATAAAATAAATTAAATTAACTATAATTATAAAAAATTATAATTTTAAAAATTACTAAAATTATTGAAGCAATATTTTGAAAGAAAAAAATTACAATTGTCATATTAATTGATTCAAAGCAATCGGGAAAATTGTTTAAAAGAAATTTTATTTACTTATTACAAAAATTATATTTTTTTTGCTACAATCTAAGTCAGAAAATGATAAAGTTACATGAAAGAAGGATGATTCCATCAACAATATTACAAAAAAAATAAAGAAAAAGAATCTTAAATATTACAAAATAATTTTGCAAAAACTTGTTGATTTTTTTATAATAAACCTTTAGAATAACTTTTTAACAATCGCTTGCAAGAAAATTATTTTTTTTTTGTCATTTTTTACCATTAAAATGCAATCTTTTTCGAATTTTGCACAACTTATAGAATGTTCTTTCAGATGACCTTAATAATATATTTTAGTTGTTATAAACAAAGCTGCTATCGATTTAAAAAAAGGGACTAACTTCGTCGCAAATTGTCCTAGGTCAATTTTTTTTCTTTTAAATTAAAAAAAAAATGCAAACTTTCTAAATATGAAAAAATAATTTTCTTGCCGGCAATGCAAGTTAAATTATTCTAATTGTTTATAAGCAAAAAATCAACATGTTTTTGCAAAATGATTTTGCAATAAGTATTTAAAATTATTTTTCTATTTTTTTTAATAATATTAATAGAATAAATCTTTCAGAAGCTACCCGTATAATTAAAATAACTATATAATTTTCTGACTTATATTGTGGCAAAAAAAATTAATTCGGGATAAGCAAGTATAACTTTCAAACTATTTGACTGATCACTTTGAAATTTTGATCATACATTAGGCACTACAAGACCCAACATTATATGTGATATGAAGGTTATAAGTTTATTTTAAAGAAGTTATTAACATTTATACAAAACCAAAATTTTTGTCTTATTTTGCAACTTTCTAGGCAACAAATAACAATAGGAACATTAAAAAAGCCATTTTGAAGATCTTCATATGACTTTAATGCCCGATTTCACCAACGATACCTAAACAGTTGCCTTTGAAAGTACGAAAAGAACTTCCTAAGTCAATACTTAGGAATACTAGCGTTTCACAACTAAAAGAACTGCTTATCTAGGAAATTCTTTCTTAGGTATTACTTTGGGTACATTTGAACTATTATTGATAAATAAAAAGAAGAATAAGAAGTTATAACCTTACTTTTTTATTTGTTATTGAATTGTTTGTTTTCCAAGTTGGTTTTATTCAGTTTTGTCGAGTTATAGTTAGTTTAATTAGTAGTTAGTTATTTTTAAATTAGATTTGTTTAGTTTTGTAAATTATTTATATACGTATGGTGAAATGGAGGATAAGAAAAGGGCTGTAAATTTCACGTATGACGAAAAGTTTAAACTAGTCCAATTTATTAAACAGCATCCAGTACTGCTTAATAAAAAAACAGATGGTGCTACTAATAAAGCGAAAGATTATGCTTGGGAGGTGCTAACTACAAAATTTAATAGCAGCGGGTCAATTAAGAGGTAGGGAATATGCCATTATATAATATAAACAGTATTCATTCATATCTCTCAAAATATTTTAGGTCAGTCAGCAGTCTTAAAAAAATGTGGAATAGAATGAAGTCGGAGTGTAAAGTGTATAAGGCAAAATTAAAAATAAATATAGCCAAAACAGGTGGTGGAACCACAGATATAAAAGAAGATCCCCTGCTAGATCTAATAGCAAATTTAATTGGACGGGCTGCTGTAGGAATAACAAATGTAAATGATTGCGATGATATTGCTGATGTCAATGACAGTGTAATAGTACAAACTGTGGTTTCCGATATGGAAGACATTGAAATAGAAGAAATGGTGGTTTCAGATATCGATGCTATTATTAAGGAAGAATTGGAAGCTACTATTACACCTGGGCCATCCAACATTTTAAATCAGACTCCTTTCCACAGTAGAAGACGTCCAAAGGTAATAAAGTGTAATAAAGATATATTAAATGAACTAAAAATTGAAAACGAAAGAAAAAAAGGAGAACTTCTGGATGATGAAAAAAATAGGTTAATGGCAGCAGAAGAACGTGCCAATGAGTTGCATCAGTATCAAGTCAAAAAGGCAGCTCTAGAAAATGAAATTCGGGAGAGCATATTAAATAAAAGTTAGTTAAAAAAAGTTAATTACAATATTATATTATACAGTATAATTCATTTTTAATCTAATTTTAATTTCAGATAACGAAGAAGTGCCACCAGCTCTATTGTCATTATTGAAATAATTTTAGAATAAAAAATATCTTGAAAATTGTTTTTTATTTTATATTTTTAATAATACACTTTTAATAAAATCATGAATGGGTTTTAGAAAGAAAATACCAGTTTGTTAGGTAGAATATATAATTCTTTTTTTAGTATTAACTTTAGAACTATAATTTAACTTTGTTTTTTTTTTGAGATTTTAATGGTTTTGCTGTATTAAATTGACGAAATTTATTGAAACGAATTTATTTATTGACGAAGTTATTGAAAAAAATTTTTTGACAATAACATCTCTTACATTCCCATATAGATTTTGATCATCAAGCGGTTGATTGATTTGTCCAGCTTCAATTAATTGACCAATGTTTTCCATATCATCTGGGGGCTGATCTTCTTTGGCTTCAATACAAATATTGTGTAAAATAGCACATGCATATAAAACTGTTGGTTTAGACATTCGAAACCTTATAAAAATATCCACATCGTCCAAAGTTTCAAAATAATTTGGTTGATTCTTGATAACTCGAGGTCTTCTTTCTGTTTCTTCTTCAGAATCAGATGAGGAATCGAATCGATCTAGATTTTCGATAAACTGTAGTGCTTCCATATTATAAATAGTACCAAAGCAACACTTAATTAATATAAAATAATACAAAAATAACTAACTATAGAATAACAATACACAAAATAAGGTAAGAAGCAAATTATTGACAAACTTCACAAGTACATCCATCAAAACTGTTAAAACATAACCTCACTTTTAACTATAAGTAATACCTAAAATGTTTAGGTAGATCGCAAAACGTATCCTACCATTAGGTAATGCTTAAGCGGCTTAGGCAATTCTTAGTGTATGGTGAAATCCGTTTTAGAGTTAGGAAGTACCTAAGCCCGCTTAGGTAATTCTTAAGTATTTAGGTATCCTTGGTGAAATCGGGCATAAGTCTTTGGGAGTAAGTTTCTTACTGCCAAATTTGTTTCAAATGCTTTACTTTTTACTGATAGGCGAAAAAAGCGAAAACTTACTGATTTTTGACCTTAATTTGTTAATAAGTAATTAAGTCAAAAAAAAATGACTGCAGAAAAGATGTAACTTCATAGATGTAACTAAAATTCAGTTAGAAAATCAAATGGACAAAACTATGTCTATAGAGGAGTTAGAGTGAACAATACCAGAGTAATGGCCATAATTATTAATGGAAGCTACAGTGATTATCTTAATCAAAATGAAAAAGGGAATTTAATTTGCAGATTAACTGATTATATCCAATTGTGCACTGCTTATACTTAACAATATATAAATACTTATTTTTATTACTTTTCTCACCTGAGTTATCTTCATCTGGTTCCTTCTTCAAGTATTTAAGGTCTAGGGATGTGGATAGCTGATTTTCTGTATATTTTTGGTCATCTTTAGCAAACCCATCAATTTCAATTTTTACTTCTACAGCTAATAAATATCCATTAAATTACATTGTTTAGTACTAATTTTTATTACTTTTCTTACCTGAGTTATGTTCCTGTGGTTCATTCTTCAAGTCTCCAAGATATGTTGATGTAGCTAGCTGACTCTCTATATATACTTGATCAGATCCAACAAACTCTTCCTTAATTTCAACTTTAAATTCCATAACTAACAAATAAACTGATTCTGATAATATAGCACTGAACAACCAAAGAATATAAGCGTCTATATTCTTTGGAACAACACTAACCTGATCTCAGAAACAAAAATGCTTTTCTCTTCCCATCATACCTCCGCAATATGCTGTTTGTTGTTTGTTTTCATTTTGTTTTTGTTTTTTACAGAAGTATAGAGAAAGTGCTGATGAAGTACAAATGAGGATGAGGGACAGATTTGTATTTGGCAGTGTTGCCATATCACAAATAAATCACGAAAGAGCATGCGATATAATATTAATTAGTAAACATTATTTTAAGTTTTTAAAAGAAGTTTAATTAATTTAAATTTAATTTATTATATCTAATTTAAATTAACATTAATTTTTTATTCAGGTACCATTTCATCACAAAATTATAAGAAAATAGTCATAAAATTGAAATCTGCTGAACATTTGTTGCAATCTGGCAACAAGTGTTTTTAAAGTTTTGACAGTATTGCCAAGTTTATTATCTAATCTACCAAAGGCCAACTGTAAATTTTTTTTTCTAATAACTAACTGCAACTAATATCAAAAGAAACAAATATTAATTCGTTCGTGTTTTATATAAATTTAAAATATTTTAAAAAATACCCGATTTCATAAAATAATATAATAAAAATGTACTGTTTCAAAGCATATTTGAGGCATAAAACATATACATAATAAGGACATGGCAATACCGCAAACACAAATTTGACGGATCATTTAATGATGATATCACACTATCACAGTTTAACCACAAAATTAAATTCTACCGATTTTTATATTCAGATAGAAATTTTTACTTATTCTTAAATTTGAGAAGAAATATGTAAGAGACAAAACAATTTTTCTTCCGATACGTGTAATTTGCATTGAGCATTTTTGTGTATTCATGAAAACGTGTGAAAACATTCAAAAACTAAGCGGTACTTTACAAAGTACATGATGTCATAAAAGCTAATAATGCAATAAATGAATCCAAATCCATTGTGATCCCGACCGCTTGGTTCTGGGAATTTGTCAAGTTAGGAACGGAATAGTTAGTCAACGCATAGTTAATCTAAGCTTCCGAGTGCACCTCACGTAAAAACTCGGTAGTTTGTTTGTTGTATAATATTTCCTTGTAAAAAGGTTTTATACTCGAGTTTTCGTTTCTCGGATAAGTATTCGATTCCTAGTCACAGACTCATTTAACCCTTTTCATCCCAGTGGTATCGTTGTGAAGCTACCGCTAAACAAATTTTTACTGAACATCCCAGTGGTTCCACGGTAAATCTACGTGTATATTGTGTTGCCTATAACCATTCTCTCTATACACAAAATTTAACAAGGCTACATTCTCGCGGTTTTTTCTATTATCACCCGTCGATCAACAAACAGTCAGAGAGAGGTTGATGTAAAAATTTGGTTATTGTTTGCGTGATTGATAAACAATAAATATTTATAAATGATGGCTGGTAAGTTATTTATATTATAGATATTACTATACAGAGTATACTTTGCATGAGTAGAGATAATTTGATTTTAAAAATCTCTGTCAGGAGGGATTTATACAGGTAGTTTCATTTGAAGCTACTGGGACTCACAGTGTATTTTATTTTAGGTAAGAAGAGATATAGTTATTTGGAATTAGAAAAAATGACAGACGAACAATTCAGTGAATTTTATGAACCAATTCCATCTGACCAAGAGTCTGTCATCTCAGATACAGATGACGACAACTCTGATTATGAGAATGAGCTTACAGAGCCTTCTGAATATGTCAATGTAAATACACGTATTTACGTAGCCAACGACGACAATAATCCGATTACGTCGACAAACCATCAGGAGTACTTCCATGATGACAGCAGTGACGACGAACCGTTGGAGGAACCATTGACAAACTACAGCAGTGCCTCCTGGAGTAAGAATATTCAAATTGAACCACTTGTTCAATTTACCAATTTTTCAGGACCGGTAAACATACCAGATGATGCTGTCATGCCATATCAAATATTTTTATGCTTATTTCCGGAAGATTTATTGGATGAAATTGTCTTCCAAACTAATTTATATACTACACAAAAATTAGGTGGGGCAACCAATTTTTCTCCAATAACTAAAAATGAATTAAAAGTGTTTCTAGGCATAAATATACTAATGGGGATAAAAAAATTGCCATCTATAAAAGATTATTGGTCTTCAAATGACGAAGTACGGGACATGTACATTTCCAGTAAAATGTCCCGAAATAGATTTTGGGAAATTTTGGGCAGATTACATTTAGTGGACAATAGGACTGAAGTAAAGAAAGGAGAACTTGGGTATGATAAACTATTCAAGATCCGACCACTTTTGAATAAATTATCAGAGACTTTTCGTCATTACTATGCACCCACACAAAATCAAAGTATAGATGAATCCATGATACGATTCAAAGGACGATCATCAATTCGTCAATATATGCCCCAGAAACCCATAAAACGTGGTTATAAGGTGTGGGTTAGAGCTGATGAATCTGGATATATATCACAATTTGAGATATATACTGGCAAAGTTGGTAATGTCGCAGAGAAAAATCTGGGACAACGTGTTGTCATTGATATGTCTAGATCCCTTACAGGAAGTTACTCAAAAATTTATTTTGATAATTATTTTACCTCCTTACCACTTATGCATGAATTGAAGAAAGCCAACATATATGCCTGTGGTACCGTGCGTAAGGATAGAAAAGGATTACCTAATGACTTTACCTCTGATAAGGAAATGGTGAGAGGGGGATATGATTGGAGAAGCAACAAAGAAAATATTGTTTCGTTGAAGTGGAAAGACAAAAAAGGTATATACTTCCTTAGTAATTTTCATAGTCCTGCAGATAATTCTACCGTAAATCGTAAGCTCAAGGATGGGTCTGTTGTAGAAATATCTTGTCCGCAATTAGTGAAGGACTACAATGCTCACATGGGATATGTAGACAAAGCAGACATGCTAAAGTCATGTTATGAAATAAACCGAAAAAGCAAAAAGTGGTATATGCGTATAATTTGGCATTTTCTAGATGTGGCACTAGTAAATTCATATCTTATTTTTTGTAAACGTGGAGAAGGATCTGTACTCACACTAAAAGATTTTAGGTTAGCTGTGTCACGGGGACTAATTGGAGTCGAAACAGCTAAAAAGAGAGGCAGAAAAAGTTTGGAACCTCTCGCGAGTAAATTTAAAAAGTATGTACCACTAGAAACCAGATTGACATCTGCTGAGCACATGCCAATTCATGGAACATCACGTCACTGTGGACTTTGCAGTACAAAAAAGGAGCCGCATAGAAGTAGGTGGCAATGCTCTACATGTAATGTAGGACTTTGTCTAAATGACAAAAAAAATTGTTTTGCGTTGTACCACAAACAGTGACCCGGTGTCCCAGTAGTTTCATGGTGAAACCACTATATTTTTTTTTTAACTTTCTGTAAAAATATTTAAAAAAACCATTGGTCATGTTTATAATATACCTGTAAACAAGTTTGCATTAAAATATATTAAAAAAAGTTTGAACTTTTATTTTGGGGCTCAAAGGGTTAAAGATTTAAATTTCAGTCAGTTGGGGTTTGTGAAGTCGTAACTCGTAACGTCGTGTTATTGTATTAGTAGCGTAATTTTTTATTGTACGCGTAACAATAATTTAATAGTTATGTCGTCAAGTTCTGAAAGTGATTCAAACCTAGGTGAAACAAATAGCAGGTGTCTAAAAAGAACAAAATATATGCAGGCATACAAAAAGCAATGGGAGAACAATTTAAAATATTCTGGGTGGATAAAACACAGCAGTAAAGGGGTTAATTTTGCATTTTGCTCTTGTTGTGCTAAGCATATAAATGTTAGTTCTGGTACTGATGCTGTTGACCAACACGCTAATCGCAAAATCCATATGGACAAGGCTAAAGCCATGAAATCCCAATCAAAACTGCAATTTGATCGTATTACTAATAAATCTGAAGATCAAAGAAAAGGTAAGTCATAACGTTTATATATTTGAATTTTCAGTTTGTTATATTTAAAAAAAAATTTCAGCTGAAATCAGACTATGCGCTTTTCTTGTAGAGCATAATCTACCTTTTACAATTATGGATCATTTATCCGATCTCTTGAAAACTATTAATCCAGATGTGATTAAGGAGTTGAAATGTGCTAGGACAGAAAGCCAGAATATAGTCGAGAAAATAATGGGAAAAGATAGTTTTGAGATTTTATGTGAAGATTTACGACGAAAAAAATTTTCTCTAATAATAGATGAATCGACTGATCTTTCCACCACGAAGCATTTATGTTTAGTCGTAAGGTATGAAAAAAACTATGTTATTCAAGATTCCTTTCTGTCTCTCATACCACTAGCCTCGGCAGATGCAAATACTCTTTTTCAAGCTGTGCTAAGTTTTTTTGCTGAACACAATATTCCTTACAAGGATAATCTCATTGGTTTTGCATCTGATGGAGCTAATGTTATGATGGGTTCTAAACATTCTTTCATGACTCTTTTAAAAAATGAAATCCCTGAAATTTTTATCATGAAATGTATATGTTATTCTTACCACTTGTGTGCATCTTATGCATGCCAAAAATTGTCAAGATTTGTTGAGGACTTAGTGCGAGATATTCATAATTATTTTTCTTCAAGTCCTAAACGCATTTCTCAATACAGAGAATTTCAATCATTCTGTAATGTTAAATTTCATAAAATATTACATCCATCCCAAACTCGCTGGCTTTCCGTACATGCTGCAGTATCGCGTATATTGGAACAGTATAATGCGCCGAAGTTATTTTTCACAGATGCTGTTCAGAATAACGAATTACTTGCAGCTGAAAATATCTTAGTTAAACTTAATGATGTTACTACTCTTTTATTTCTGTCATTTTTAGATTTCGTATTACCCTTATTTAATAACATAAATAAAGAAATGCAATCACGGTCGCCTAAAATCCATTTAGTGTATTCCAAAATCTGTTCAACTTTAAAAACATTGTTCGACTGTTTTTTAAAAAGAGAATGTATTTTGGACAAGTCAATCGAAAACATTGATTTTAGAAATTCTAGAAATTATTTAGATCTTGAATAAATATATTATGGCGCGAGGGTACAAAATATTTTTTATAATCATACAGATTTAACTCCAGAACAAAAACATTTATTTCAATTGAGATGTCTTGACTTCTACATTGAAAGTTGCAACCAAATTGTTAAAAGAATGCCCTTAGAAAGCAATAAGCTAAAAGAACTGTCTATTATAGGTCCCGCAAAAGTTAAATCTGGTGAAATTTCATCTATTGCCCATATGTGTGGCTTATTCCCTGTACTAGTCCTATCCTCGACCTCTAGCAATATTCCAATGCAAGTAATTGACACTGAGTGGCGTCTATTGCGAAATACGGAAGAAATAAAAGATTTAGATGAAGATGTAGAACAGTTTTGGAAGGGTGTTACGAAATTTAAAAATGGCGACGGAACGCCAACGTTTTCTCACCTAACAAGTTTCATTTTCAACCTTCTATCTTTACCACAGTCCTCAGCAAATGTTGAGCGAATATTTTCTACTGTGAATATACTTAAAACCAAACGGAGAAATCGTTTATCAACGGAAACAATAACAGGTATTTTACACGCTAAAAGATATATAGCTGGAGAAGGAGAAAACACCTGTTATAATTTTGAAATTGGAAAATCACTAATTTCCAAAATATCAAAAGATCGTTGGTATGAAAAAGAAAATGAATAGGCTTTCTAATCATATTTTATTTTATGTTTTTTAAGTTAATAACTCGATTTCTCTGTTTTGGATGATAAGGTCTTGTGTTATAATCATCTTTATAGGAATTAATCAGTTTGAGTTTATATTTATATATTTTTTTCTTAATAAGTGTTGATTGTTTTAGAGAATAAGTGTCTGATATTGTTTAAGATCTAATATCTTCTGTTACTTATTAAAATATGTTTTTATTTATTCTACTGTTATTTCAATATTTCATTTAGTTTGAGATTATATTATATGGTTTAAAATAAACATGACAAATAAAGTTTTTTAAGTCCTCTTTTTTTTTCTCTCGTCTACTTAGTAGAATCCAGACCTTAATATTTATGTAGTATATGTACCCAATGTGACAACTTCGTATTTCCCACTTCGTTACTGTTGGATGTTACTGCCAGCCAAGTGCCAACCTTTTCGTTTTAAGTTCAGTATCTCCGTTCTAATTTTTTTATTTTATTAGATTTAAATGAATACACATATTTTATTTTTTCTTAAATAAACGAATTGCAAAACATTATGAAATTTAAACAAAATATTATATTTTGAAAAATCTACCGATTTTACTCCACAATCTACCGATTTTATTTTTTTACGTTTGGGAACACTGCCACAAAGTTTCTTTTTTATACTATGATGATATCATGTCATGATCATGATGATGATACTTGTGTCATTTACTACTTCATCTACCATTTCGTTGGAATGTTCTAACGTTTTCTCTTCAATGTCTTCTTCATTTTCATGTTCTTTCCCTTTGCTATGTTGTTCATTTATAGATTTACCCGTACTTATTTCATTTACTAATTCGTCAAATGATTCGGAAGAATTTTCTAAGGTTTTCTCTTCTACTTCGTCATGATTTCCTTTCTTTTTAATATCCCCCTCATCATTTTCTGGCTTTTGGATGTTTTCCTCGTTATCATTTTCGTTCGTTTTGATGTCTTATTCATTGTCTTTATTATCTTCCTCGTTATATTTTCTCTTTTCTCCCTTCTCTTTAATGTCTTCATCATTACTTTCTTTCGGTTTGGTATCATTTTCTTTGTCGTTGATGTGTTCGTCATCATCATTTATTTTTTCCTCAATGTCTTCTTCATCAAGATTTTCGGTTACTTCCATTTTTTCTTCATCATCATTTTCTTTAGGTAAATGATCTAAATCTGAAACATTATTGTCATCACTCGGTTTTTCATCTTTCTGCTCTACCTGCTCTATCTGACTATCTTCTTCAAGGAGCATTTTTTCATCTATGTCTTCATTTTTGTTTGTAACGAAATCTTCGTCGTATTTATCATCAAGTATAGATTCGTCTAATTCTTCATTTTCATGTGTACTACTTTCTTTATTACTTTCGTTATTGTCGATTTCAGTACCGCCAGCTAATTTACTATGCTCAGATGAGGTAACTTCTGTATTGTCAAGGGAATCATTCTGTTCATCTAAATTATTACTTTCATGTTGACTAGACTCACAATCTTTGGTCTGATTCTGGTTCGAGCTGGTCTAAGTCTCATCGATTTGTGTGCTAACTGAAATCTCGATTTCTTCATTCAAGTTGACTTTAAAACGTTTATCATTCAGTATATTACTTAAAATTGCTTTAAAAGTTTTCCCTTTGGATGCTACCTTGGCAGGTTTCGTAGTAGATTTTTCGCCTGACTGGTTACTGTTTTCTTCTTCTGACGTTTCTAAACTGCTGGGGTATTTCCGTCTTAATCGCTTTCTACCGTCCTTATCTATATCGTTTTCAAACATAGATCTAACCCTCTTATTTTTTCTGTGGTTCTCACCGTATTTTTTCACATTTTCATATTTTGATGATCACTTCGTCTTGCAGTACCGTCTCCTATCGGAGGTTGGCTACCATCACAGCAATCTTTACTTTGTTGGCTGCAGCTCTGAACAACTGTATTGAACTGCACCCATACCACTCCCTTAAATTTCGCAACCAGGAAATCCTCCTACGTCCCACATTTCTCTTTCCCGAGATTTTTCCTTGGAATATGAGTCTAAGCTTTTTTGTCTTTTGATGATCACAAGGATCATCAAAATAAATTTGATTTTTCTGATGAGCCAGTAAATATTTCAGTGACAAATGCAATCTGTGTTGATCGCAATATCGCTTCAGGCTCATATTTAAATGGAGACCCGGTTTATATAATCTACCATTTTTTTCCAACCGGACCTAGTGGGTATAAAATAGTTGAGTCACCTCAAAATATTTTATATTACTCCATCAGCATTTAGACAATCAACAACATTAGTGTAAAAATTGTTGATCAAAACGGTAAAGTAGGTACTTAATTTTCGACAAGAAGAGATCACTATTAATTTATATTTACGACAGTGATTATAATGGTTTTAAACTTTTCTCGTCAACAACAGATTACATAAAAAACTATAAAAGAATCTACAAAAAAACAAAAATTGAACAGTTTCAAAAAAAAAACAGTTGGAATATTAACACCATCAAATCGGTTATTATTACAAAATCTTGGCTTCAAACTTTCAGTGTGATGGAAGTGTTACAAGTAACGGGTCAACCTTATAACGATACAACTATACAGGAATATCAATTTCACAGCTATTCACCATACATTCCCGAAAAGTTGAACTATAACGATGAGATAAAAATTCCCATTTATGATCTCAACACCTATACGCTACTTTCAACATCATACCTAGATATAGAAGTAAAGCTACTCACCCACGACGATAAGGAACCAACAAAACTTAAATTCATAAATAACGCTATTTCCTTTTTATTTCAAGAGCTACGGTATGAGTTAAATGTAGTTATTATAGACTCTGTTCGAGAGGTTGGACTGGTATCAACGATTCAAAATTATTTAAGTCTTAACGAAAACGAAAGTATTCTGTTCCAGAATGCTGGATGGTTTCCAAAAGCAGGGGATGAAAAAATAATAGTGGATGCCCATGGAAACTTTAACGTGTGTATCCCATTACGATTATTATCAGGATTTTTTGAAGATTTTAGAAAAATTATTATGAATGTAAAGCAAGAGCTTATTTTAATACGATCGAATGATGATGTGGACTCAGTATAGACGACTTAAAATTGAAATTACAATGGAATGGGCCCATGTTAGTCTAAGCATGCGTGAACAACTACGATTGAATGGCATAGCTCATAAAAATATTGAGCTACCAATTAAATTTCGTTCGTGGCAAATGACTGAATATCCATCATTAAACAATACAACACGACATACGTGGGCGGTAAAAACCAGTACTAACATTGAGACATATCATTATTGCATTTCAAAAAGGAAGAAAATCAAAAATTAGGTACTAAAAATATGAGCAAATTTGATCATAACGACCTCAAAAATATAAAGGTATTTTTGAATTCTGAAAGATACCCTTATAATGATTTACAAATAGATTTTGACACCAACAGATTCGCTCAAATTTATGAGATGTTTGGAAGTTTTCAGACAAGTTATTATAATTTCAGTTTAAACCAACCGATATTTAGTCCGCAAGATTTTAAAACTAAAATACCGCTCATACATTTAGATTGCTCTATACAGAAAGAAGTGATCCAAAATGGTTTTAAAACTTGTGTCGGTAATAGAAATTTTAGAGGTTAACCAGCTTTCTTTGTTCCCGATGTAAATGTTTATTTAAATCTAATAAGAGGTACACAAATATTTTATAATTTATTACAAATGGTATACAAAAAAGTTAGGATTACAATTACAATTAGAAAAAAATTATAAGTTATAAAGTTTTCAAGTTTTGGTTTTGATTTCACCAACATACAGGTCGAATAAGGTTTATCACTACGTTCAAATGTGTTCGATTTCATTAAGTCTGGCAAACAGACATGTCGAATACTTTATATGCTCATCAATAGGTATATCGTATGGTTTCCATTTGTGTATTTCGACCTTACAGTAGAAACAGCAAACTATATCACTAACCCCTATTTGATAAAACCCAGCTCTGCTTAACAACACGGGATCAACTTCACCTTTCCAATATTTAAACGATCCTCAAACGACCGCCTACTACCAAAGCTACCATCGTCAAGACACATAATTGACTAAAAAGTTATACCGGAAAATAATCTATATAATGTAAAATTGTAATGGATGGGGGGTATAAGTCTAAATATTTTTTAAACTCATCACATTAATATCACTAATTACGCTATAAAACAGAAAAAGTTAATATTAAAAAAATAAAAAGCCAACAAAAAAATAATGAAACCAATAAAACCTTGACCGCTTATTTAACCTTTTGTTACCTAACTGTCCATGACCGGATATTCACCTTTCTTTGTTGTCTACCTACCCACCTTCCGTATTAACAAAAAGTAAAAAACCAAAAATAAGATATAAAACCAATAAAACCTTGACCGCTTATTTAACTTTTTGTTACCTAACTGTCCGTGACCGGATATTCACCTTTTTTTGTTGTCTACCTACCCACCTCTCATCCTCATTGTTTAGTCTGGTAATGGGGAGTGGTACCTGCGATAAAAATCTAAAATCGTCGCATACGAGAGTTCGAGAGGTATAGCGATTATGGAAATCCATTCTTTATCAAGCTAGTTGATAATGGTATATGTGATTCCAGCACGAATTGGGATATAAGTAGTGTAACTCTTGATTCCGGTCCGTGCGATTCCACAACAAACCTGCTGCGTTTTGTATGGAGTCTCTCAACAATCCCGGAGGATTCTTCTTCAGAGGATGAGGGGACGGAGGATGAAATAGATGAAAAAGATAACGTTGATGATAATATGGTTATAGAAAACGAGAATGAGTATGAGAAAGAAGAAATCTATTGGGAACCTATGATTGTACCACCTGAACTTATCGATGTAATAATAGAACTTTAAATAAATGTTGGAATTAAATGTTATACTGCTTTGCAACATGTTATGTTATAATTTAGATTGTATACTTAATTACCATCTGAAAATGTAATTGATAATAAATTGTTTACAAACTTATTTCCCACCCTTTTTTTGCAACTTGCAAATCACAATTTTACCGCTTTTCATTTAAAACTAGATTCAAACTGTTTTTAGAATTATGGTGCATATGACAATAAAGTCACACCTGAGTTAAAATGTAGAAAAGAAATTTTATACAATAACTTGACTTGCTTTGTATAAAAACTTTGTTCGCTAAAACTTGATTTAAAATGATTTTGTAATTATAATGTAAATGACTGTGATGTCTGAGATTAACAACTCGCTTGAATTAAGGAAAAAACAAATTTTTGTGGGATTACGCCCAATTTCATAATAATTTAAAGTAACCTTTAACTATTGATTATCGAATGATTAAAGTCAACCTTAAATTTAAAGTCTCTTTTAATTTTATTATGTAATCGGGTGGAGACTTGCTAGATACAAAAGCTTGGTTAATAATCATTTAAAGTAAATGTGTTTGAATGAATATCACTTTATAAAATGAGATACCTCTCTAAGTTTAAAGTAAGAAAAACTCATGTATATTGCTAAATACGTTTTTATTAAAAATAAATATAAACAATAAACATAAAAACAAACTATAATTTAATATATGCACTTAAAAAATAATTAATATTAAGTATACAGGACAGGGTCGTCGGAGTGGGCTATGCGTCGTCGGGGTGGGATCTGTAACAAAGAAATAGCGACATGTAGAACAAATTAAAATATCATAATGGCGTACAAAAATTAGGTAAAAGAAAAGTTAACAGAAATAAACGGAAATACAAAACTCCATGGTACGACGAAAGGTTGAAAGCACTAGCAAATGAAAATGAACAAGCTTTCCTAACATACAAGACTACGTGAGAATCAGAAATAGAGTAAACCAAGAAATAGATAACATTAAAAAAGAACACTGGGAGAAATTTACCAAAGATATGGAATACGACCTCTATGGATCCCAGAAAAAGGTGTGGAAGATGATAAGGAGACAAAAAACAGAAATGAATGAATTTGTACGCATAAATAACATTACGGAGGAACAATGGACTGAGCATTTCACGAAATTATATGAAGAAGGAGAAGAAGAGAACAGAAAGAATCATTAACGAAACTCACGATAGAGTACTAATATCAGAAGAAGAGCGACAAGAACGAATAAAAAAATTAAAAAACAGAAAAGCACCTGGTCCTGATAAGATAAACAATGAACTGCTAAAATATGGAGGAACAACACTACGCAAATGGCTCCTAAAATTATTCGTCGATATAATAAATACCGAAGTAGTACCAGCGGAATGGAAGGAAAGTCTCCTGCTACCGATACTTATAAAAGGAGACTCGAGAAATCCTGAAAATTACAGAGGCATTAGTCTGATGAAGAGTACATTAAAATTGTTAACAGCAGTCATAAAAGATAAAATCGAGGAAAAAGCGAACATCGCAGATGAACAACATAGTTTCCGGAAGAACCGCAGCACAATAGACGCAATTTTTATTATCAGACAAATAATAAAGTCTATTGAATATGGAAAACCAGCATACATGTGCTTTGTAGATTTACAAAGTGTTTTTGACAGGGTGAAGCGAAATGACATCTTAAATTTATTACAAGCTGAACAAATAGACCATCAGATAATAAGGACAATTAATGAAATTAACAAGAGCAACAAGACCAGAGTTATAATGCCAACAGGGGAAACAAAAAGCATAGAACTGAAAGGAGGAATCCGCCAAGGAGACTCGCTCAGCCCAATCAAATAATTCACGAAGTAAGAAAACAACACGGATACCACATAGGAGCGCATAAAATCACGATAATATGCTATGCCGATGATGCAGTACTAATTGCTGATAACGAAGATGACCTACAAAGGCAGCTCCACACCTTCAATATTACAGCAAACAAACTTAATAATAATAATAATAATAATGTTTATTAATTTTTCATATACATTGTATAAAAAAGAACAATAATTTAAGTATGTTATTTACACATCAAAAAATAAACATCTGGTACTACCCGTTAAAACCAAAAATGGTCGAGCACGGGCATCGTGTGTGCATTGTGTATTTGATACATTAACAATCCAATAATTACATATAAATAATTAAATAAATCTAATTATACAATAATTCTGTATTTAAGTTATTTCAGTTTGTATAACGCATTTTTGTGTTTTGATGATGAAAATTATACTTATTTTGATTTTATAACTTTCAGGTAATCAAAAACTATTACTAAACAGTTTAGTTACTATTACTATGACTGAATCATTATTTGCTTAATCCATTAAATTTTGTATATAGCTGCGATCCAAATTGAGAATATATTTTTTAAATATTGATTTTATCATTATCAGTGAGTTGAGAGTAGTTAGGTATATTTTATATTTATCAGGTAAGGCATTAAATATTCTTGGAGCTTGATAAAGGAGGTATCTCTGACCTAATCTTTTTTTGCTAATTCCAGTTTTTACATGTTTATTTGTTTTATTGCGGGTTTCATAGGGGTGGCATAGTTTATGAAGTATATGTTTTCTATTATATATGTAAACTAACATGGAATACATATATAGTTGTCTTGTGTCCATTACTTTGGCTTCAATAAATAGAAGATGACTTGAGTAAGTACGTTGTTTATATAATATTATTTTTAGTATTCTCTTTTGTAAAATATCAACTTTTTTTAAGTATGTTTTTAAAACACCACCCCAGCCAAGTATTCCGTATCTAATTCTAGACTCAACAAGAGAGTGATATAATATTTTTAAATATTTTACGTCAATTATTGATTTTATATATTTGAATTTTGGAACTAAAGCTCTCAAGCATTTTGCTAGTTCATTCATATGCTTATCCCATCTTAGATGTGAGTCTATAGTTATGCCCAGATATTTTATATTAGAGGTTGTTTTTATCGTTATGTTACGTTCCATGCAGTTAATGTTTATATGATTAAATGAAGGTAGTGATACTTTGTTACTACAAAATGGAATAACAAACGTTTTTTCAAAGTTAATTGTCAATCCTTTATAATTGAACCATTGAACTATCTTAAACATATCAAATTCAATTTTATTTTTTAAATCTTTCCATGTGTCTGCACTATACATAATAGCAGTGTCATCGGCGAAACTGATTATTTTTCCTTCGGTGTTTACGTTATATAAGTCATTTACATGTACGTTAAATAATAGTGGACCTAAAACTGTTCCTTGGGGTACACCACATTGTAGAATGAGCTGATCACTGTAAGTGTTATTTACCTTCACAATTTGTTGTCTTTTGTATAAATAACTTTGAATTAACTTATGTGAAATTCCGCGTACTCCGCACGCTTCCAATGCTTCTAGCAATTGCGGATGGCTGACCGTATCAAATGCTTTCGCTAAGTCTAGAAATACACAGGCAGTAGGTTTATTTTTGTCAACTCTATCATATATGTTATTAACAAGTTCTGTAATTGCATCACTTGTAGAAATACCTTCAGGAAACCCAAATTGTGAAGATGATATAATGTTATATTTGTTAAAAAAAGTAGTTAGTCGGGTTTTAAGTGACTTTTCAAATATTTTTGCTAATGTTGTGATTAGTGAAATAGGTCTATAGTTAGATAAACTACGCTTATCACCCTTTTTAAAGATAGGAGTTATAATAGTTTGTTTAAACTTATCCGGACACTCCCCTGTTTCAAATATTAGATTTATTAATTCAACTAACGGTTTTTTGATTTGTCCATTTATATTTATTATTGTTTGAGAGGTGATTTTGTCAATTCCCGGAGACTTCTTATTCTTTAAGTTGTTTATAATGCTTTCTATTTCACTTTCAGAGACCGGTGTCAAATATATTGAATGGCTTGAATATTTATATGTAGGAGTATATGATTGAGGTGGTATTATTTTTTTAGCATATGTTTCTCCAATTTCTGTAAAATAACGAACAAAAGTATTTGAGATAGTTGTATTGTCTTTAATAATAGTTTCATTTTCTGTAATTATTTCTGGAATATTTCTTTTTTCTTTTGTAGTTTTCAAATGTTTTATTATATTCCATAAATTTTTAGATACATTTTTGTTTTTCAAAATCTGATTTCTGAAATAATCTCTTTTGGCGCTTTTTAATAATTTATTGAGCTGATTTCTGTAATTAAGATAGTTAGTTTTTTTATCTATATTATCTGGATCTTTGACGTATTTGTGATAGAGTAAGTTTTTAGTATTTATAGATTTCACCAATCCAGCTGTTATCCAAGATTGACGCTTTAATTCGCGTTTTTTGCATTTTCTAATATAGCTGTTCTTCTCTATAAGTTCACTAAGAATTTTACACCATAAGTTACATTTGGCGTTCACATTTTTCAAATCATTATATTCTTTCCAGTGATAGTTTTCTAGATCATTATTTAATTTTTTGTAGTTTATAACTTGATATTCTTTAGTTACATTATTTAAATTTTGCTTTAGATCGAGCGGCATGCATATAACGGTTGCTTTATGATCGGTTATACAAGTTTCTACAATGGCTGCTTTAGATTCGTGATTACACTGTTTTATTACTTTAACAAATATAGGATCCAGACAGGTTTTGGAATTACCTTGTATTCTAGTGTATTTGTTGATCATTGATTCAAAATTGTAGTCGTACATCAAGTTAAGATATGCAAAGACGTTCTCATCAGAGTTGTCTTTAATATTAATATTAATATCTCCAAGTACTATATGGTAGTCGATCTGTTCAGTTTTTGCTTGTTCTAGATATTGTTCTAAATGCTGAAGAAACTCTTCTACATTAGTAGAAGGAGAACGGTAAACACAGGTGACTAAGCATCGTTTTTTATTTTTGAGGGTAATAAATACTTGGATTACTTGACAATGTCCGATCATTACTAAGTTGTGAGAGTATACAACATTCTTTTTTATAAAAACCGCTACTCCATCATTTTTATTGAAATTGTAATCTGTATGTACAAAAGTATAATTTTCGTTATCATAATATTTAACATCACAAAGTTTAAATGTTTCTGTCAGTACGATGAGATCAAAATCCATATTTAATTGGTGTAATAGAACATTGAATTCGTCAAAATTTTTTGTTAGACTCCTGATATTTTGGTGAATAATTGTTAGGTTAGATTCATTAGTTCCTAGTCTAACAAATTTATTTAATTGCAATATATTATCTAACTCGTGTGTATCAAAGGGTTCAAAGTCTACATCTCTTATAAACTGAATAGAATATCAGCAGAAAAAACTAAATGTATAGTGATCAGTAAAGAGCCGCGTAGATGCAAACTAGAAATGGACGGCAAAATTGTAGAACAAGTAATGAAATTCAATTACCTATTAGTAGAGATCACTAGTGACGGGGATATAAGAACAGAGACCACAAGGCAAGCATCAAAAGCGGCAAGAGTAAGTGGTTGCCTCCGAGAAACCATATGGAGAAACAAATATCTGACCACGGAAAGCAAAATGAAAGTATACAAGACAACAGTAGTCTAAATATGCAGCGGAGACAAGGACCGATACAAGAAAGACGAAACAACAAATCAACAATATCGAAATGAAAATATTAAGATCAATAGCTGGCTTATCATTAAGTGACAGACAAACCAACAGAAGTATACGAGAACAACGCAAAATTTAAAATATTAACAGGTGGATAAAAACAAGAAAAAAAAACTGGAACGAACATGTAAACCGAATGGGACCAGATAGATTAGCGAACATCTGTAAAAACAACAAGCCGTATAGCAGAAGACCCGTTGGAATTCCGCCAAAAAGGTGGAAAGATAATGTACAGTCAGCAAAGACTGAAACAGAATAAGAGGCAGACAAACAGGAGTAATCCTAGTCGCACGAAGAAGAAGAAGAATAAATTAAATTTACGTTTGTAAAAATTCATGGAAAACTGTTTTATTACAATCGTAAAAAAATAAAAGCTAGGTTGGGTAAAAAATTGTATTAAAACTCACACGGTTTACTCAATCCCGCATCGCAGAACGTCACCAGCAATACTTTTGTTGAACAAGCCTGTAACAAAAGAAAAACATTATCAGTATTGTGATTGCCATTATTAGCATTGCTGTAAATTTTGTTATAGTCGGTTCGCTAAACTCAGACACAACTGGCTAGTGATTTTAGTACGTAATTTTATAAAATAATTACTAAATAGGTAAATAATTACTAAATAGTTAGTAATTTTACCAATTTTAGCAAAATTGGTCAGAAACAAAAAAATTACTTTCTAAAATCACTAGCCAGTTGTGTATGAGTTCAGCGAACCGACTATAGTAAAATTTTTGCAACATATTGTAATAAAAATTCTTACCTCGAGCATCCCATCTCTCAGCATTGGCCAGGGAAGTTTTCGTATAGTTAAGATCCTGTATGAGACGCCTTTTTTCCTCGTGGAAAGCCTCCGTCATTTTTTCGGCATATGAAAAAATATTTTGGACGGCTTTCTTAAGGAGCTGACTATCCTTCGTATTCTCATTCAACCTTTTCTCTAGACGGTCTCGATGGCGTTCAAGAGCCGACACAAGTCCGCCCTTGAAATCCTCACAAAATGCTTGGTGGTGAGTTTCTACGTGTTTGGGGATTTGGAGGACTCTTGTCACTACATTATTGAGTGACGGCTCTGTCCCCAATATGAGTTGCTTTTCCCAGACTTCGAACTCAGTCATGGGTTTCTGCCTTGATTCCTGTTCAGCTTGGGACTCAGTCATAGGTTTCTGTTCTTCAGGTGGTGATCCCAATTCGGAGATATCTAATATATCTCCGATAGAGGGATAACCCTCGATAAAGTGTTTGTAGTGAGTTGGAAGTGAAGGGTTTTTAACATCAGGTGTTCCGTCTTCAGGGTCGGAGATATCCTCGAATGGTGAAGAATGATGTAGTTTCGATGTAGAAGTGCTTGGAGGAGCACCGCTTTATTTTTTTTTTTTAATTTTTAAAATTAAGCGAACCATCTCACTGCGTGGCTGATTTGGGGGGAGTGTTTCGCTCCCCACATAATTGATACTTTCCTCTGACGGCGCTCCCTTTCTGGTATCCCTCACTTCCGATACCGCTGGAGGGACGACCGAAGGATAAACACTAAATAGATCACAACGTCTTTTTTTCGACGCCGGCACCTCCGACTCTTCACACAGAACACCCTTTCCGGCACTTACACATTGTGTGTGACAACTAATAGATTCAAAATGTGAAAAATCATCTAAATCCATTTCAGCGGCAGGTGAAAAACACGACTGGAATAATCGAGCGAACATCTTAAATTGAAATTTATAAGTGAACTCAACCCGACAAAGTGGTAGGGTAGATCCAGTTCTAAACCGACCCGACACAATACTGGCCTAGAGGCTTTGGATTACCTGACAATAGTATAGAGGTTTTGGTTTTGTTTTTTCCCCAAGTGTGCACTCTCAAATGTCTTTTCAAACTAATAGAGTAAGTAAACTGCTGAAAACAAATTTCACACTTGTAAGGAGTTTCCTCAGTGTGCAATCTCATATGAGATTTAATATGACCTTTCTGAGAAAACTGCTTAAAACAAATTTCACACTTGAAAGGTTTTTCTCCAGAGTGCACTCTCATATGCATTTTCATATTACTTTTGGGAGAAAACTGCTTATAACAAATTTCACACTGGTCGGATTTAGAAAAAGCAAACTTTTTTTAAAGTTGTCTGTTCAGAGTATAGACTTATTTCTTCTTTTTTATTACATAATTGGTCAGGTATTCTTTCCATAATTTCCTCGCTGTTTTTCTGGGAAAAATCTAAAATAAAATCCAAACTAAAAATTTGTTTTTGCAGAGACTATGGGGTAAGTAAAAACATGATGAAGATTAAGAAGCTATTTCTACTACTGGACAAAAATATGGAATATTTTTTTTGTTATGAATTAATTTTAAAAAGAAAACAATTATGAAATACCTCTGCACTCTAGTAAAATTCTTAAAACTGATATCAATTATTGAATAAGCGTGTATGAATTAAGAATTGTTTTTTTTGCCATTTAAATCATTTATTCCCTCTAGTTTAATTTATTGAAAAACACTGCCCTAAAATTGTAAATTTTTTGACACTTAATTAGATTCAAATATGTAAAACATATTAAATTGTGCTTACTTTTTCCCCTTTGCTCTATTTGTTGTAACTCTATTTAATGAAGAGTATACAGTATTGCAAGAATTGAAGGATGTTAAGAATATGAAAGTGAAAGAGAGAAGAACAATAATTATTGAAATAAGATAGCACCAGAAGTTTCTATGAGTGGCAATTCTTAATGACATATATTCTAATAAAAAATATTCATTGTCACTTATAAATAAGAAATTTCAGAAGGTAGAAGAAATGAAACATAACATTACATTTACATTAATTTAAAAACATTAAAAAATATCCTGAAACACTAACAAGAAGTAAATCAAAAAGAACAATAATGCCATACATTAGGTTAGGTTCAATATGAATGAGTGCCTAAACACCAGTCCACTACACCTAAGAAGGCTATCACGACTCATCTCTAGGTTAAGATTGTCCTTTCAGCCCTGCCTTTTTAACAAAGACTAGTTCATAATGCCCAAATGTATTGACCCTTATCCTATCCAACCCTGGGCAGTTGCAGAGAAAGTGTTCTGAAGTTTCATCTTCAGCTTGACAAAATCCACAATTGTACTTTCTGCCAGTTAGATTTTATTCATATTCACCTTGAGACAACAGCATCCTTTTAGGAGACCTACAATAATTTGCAGATCATTCCTATTCATATATAATAGATCTTTAGAATCTCTTCTTTAAAGGTTCATGCATACAAGCCTTCTGTTCTTACCAGTGGTAATGTTTCATCTGTTCCACCCAATCTGATATCATTCTTTTGGCTGTGCTTCCTGCTATGCCGACAAGAGTACCAGGGCTTATGAATATTTCTTTTGTTCCTCCCCTAGCAAGTAGACCAGCTTTTTGTCCCTTCAATACCAGTATGTCCAGGTACCCAGATTAAACTTACTTTCTACTTTGTCACTTTTTCCAATCTGAATGAGATTCTTAAGATAGTTCCAAACTAACTTGGAGTCAATTCAATATGATTTTCCAGTGCCTTTAATGCTGCTGGCTATCTGATATAATTTTTATAGATGTATCATGCAATTCCTTCTTTTTAGTTCCTGCACACACACCAATAGCAAAAATTTCCACTTGGAAGATAGTGGAGTGATTACCTACCCTTTCACTAAGGCTCAACCTTGGTTTTCCTCTATACACTCCAGCTACAACGCCTTCATTGGTCTTTAGAGCCCTCTGTATAACAGTGATGTGCCATTATGAAATTCTTTTATTCAACTCCCATTTTGTTCCTTCATGGAAAGATAACTCAAATCTGAACCTCAAATTACAGGAAAAATCAAAGAACTGCATTTCTAAAATATCTTGCCAATGTAATAATTTTTATCTGGGTGAAATATTATGACCACTAAGTGTTAATATAAATGAGCATTACCAGCAGAGATTTTGGTAATTCAACACAGATAGTGAAAAAAGGAAAATTAAGGATGCCACCCTCATCATACTAAATGCAAATTGTGTAGTAAACTGTGATATGTGGAGTTACCAGTAAAATATATACCAACACTAACAAGTTTACAACATGTAAATTCAACACAGCACAGAAAAATCAGAATTTGATATTAACTGAGGGTATAACATTCATAAATCACAAGGAACAAACCAGGAAAAAACCTCCCAACATGGTAAGTATTTGGTCTTACATTTAGTTTACTCTCAATAAAAACCAAATTCTGATTTTATATGTATTTTATTTAAAAAAAAACATAAATGATGTATCCTCAATATGTTACTGACTTATTAATAATGGTATTTTACTTTTATTAACTTGAAAATTGGAAATTGAAATGTCAAAACAAATGCAAAATGTAATTCTCATTACAGCCAATAGTGATTTAATCTCATACAAAATAATAATTGACTTAACAGTTTGAGAACCTCTTTAATGTGGCATACCTATACATAAAAATTAACTTTGTGTAAGCTATTTATTTTTATTAGGTACTTCTCTCACCTGAGATATCTTCATCTGATTCATTCTTGAAATCTGCAAGATCTAGAGCTGTGGAAAGTTGCTTTTCTGTAATTTTTTGGACTCCTTCAAAAAACTCTTCAGTTTCAATTTTTACTTCCATAGCTAATAAATACTCATTGTATTATTGTTTAGTACTATTGTTTACTTATCTTACCTGACTTTTCTTCCTCCCACTCATTCTTTAAGTCTTTAAGATCTATGGATATAGATAGCTGATTGTCTACATATCCTTGGTCCTTAGATGATGAGGGTAGAATTACAAATTCATTGTCTAAACTATAGTCACAGTATATTGCTTAAAAAGAATCAGTAGCAGAGAACAACCGAACACAAAGAACAACCTCGGTTATTCTTATTCTATGTCAGTAGGTTCACTCTGCCACCGAACACTCCGCCAGTCCTTTGTTCTTCATGTTCCATTTTTTTCACGCGCATTACTTCCACGCGCAGATAAATTCCAGTTTTTGATACACTGCTCAATATAATTTTTAATACACTGCTCGAAAATAAATAGGAAAAAAGTGACTTGTGGCGACCTAAAATTTAATTAGATTTTCGGAATAATAAATACTTTCCTAAATTTAGCGTTTTCGACAATTATCAATAGTTTCCCAAAATAATTATTACTGTTTGTCCTTCAAAATGTATTAAGTATGTTAAATATATCAGTTTTGATTAATCGAATATTAAATTTTTTGTATTCATTAGAAAATCACACTGTATTCACTGTTACTGGTGAGAAATCTCATAAAACGAAGAGCTAATGAGGAAACTAATTTCTATAGATGAAAAAATAATACATTCGAATTATAAATTATATTTTGAGTATTTGAATTTTACAATACCAGTTATAATAAAAATAGGATTATAAAAACACAAGTAGCGAACCATGAATACAAGTTAGAATAGAATATATTTATATATTTTCACAATCACAACTTATTAATAACAAAATAATGAAATGAAAAAAAGTCATATAGCCTAAAGATCCCACTGCAGGATCACTACGTTCATAACGAAGTTTGTCAAACTTATATTTTTACGCACATTTAAAATTGGGAGAGTCTATATATATATATATATATATATATATATATATATATATATATATATATATAAAAGGCTAGGATGACAAGCCACACTGTTTATTCAGTAAGGTAACTACGCCACCTAGGAAAGAAATCTGAACTACCTAACATCTACCAAAATTAAATGTAATTAAGTAAAAGCTGTAAAAACGCTGTTGAGACAGAAAAAATAGGGATAATAGGGAAAAATAGGAGGATATAACGAATATATTCAGATAGAAAAAATAAACAAGGCGACTACTAAAAGGGCACTACGCAGTATCTTCAATATTAATGAACGTATAACGACATAAGAGATATGATAGGGTACTATGAATAAAAATAGATTTACCATAAGACAAATTTTGATTTTTTGACTTAAAAAGGCCTCAGGTTCAGTACAAAATAAAAAACTGATTAAATCCTAACATGCGACATGGCAAATGAAAGGGGAGGATATAACGAATATATTCAGATAGAAAAAATTAACAAGGCGACGACTAAAAGAGCACTACGCAGTATCTTCAATATTAATGAACGTATAGTGACATACAAGATATGATAGGGCACTATGATATATAAAAATAGATTTCCTTTAAGACAAATTTTGATTTATTGACTTAAAGAAGGCCTCAGGCTGAGTACAAAATTAATTGATCGAATGCTAACATGCGATATAAATCTTCTCAGCTATTTAATATTCTGTTTTAAAAGGTTCAAGAAAATTATGTTTTTTACATAGCTTAAGTTTTTTAAGTTTAAAATTTAATTTTTGTTTTTAAGACTAAAGCATGAAGAATCAAACCAAAGCTGGATTTTAGGAGGCCTGTTATATAGTTTCTGCAAATAAGGTAATACTCAAATTTTTGCAGAAAATAAAATAGTAGAACATATGTTACACCCAGCTAAGATACCTACCCACAGACAGGAACAGTAACAGTCGAATCTTAATTTTGAAAGACAAAATCAGATTCCACTTTCAGACAACGATGGCAAAGTGAAAGCATATATCGCTGTTCCGGAAGTATAGTGACATAACTGTAAAATTTAAAAAAATTACTTTATTGTGTTGGAGGGATCAAAACTGCATTTTCAACATATTTGTAAATCGTCGTAATTGTACACGATTCCGTAAGTACAGTTATGATGATTTAAAAATATATAGAAAACGCAGTTTTGAGCCCTCCAACACAATAAAGTCATTTTTCAAAATTTTACAATTATGTGTTTATACTTCTGGAACAGCCATATATTGATTTCCAAGGACGTAGAAATTCTTTATGGTATCAAGGTGATCAGTACTGCAGTTCTACAAGTACTACTTAGTACAAGTATTACTAAACCAACGTAACCGTATAATAGAACATACCTTGAACTGGAATGTTTAATCTCACAAGGTGAATAGATGGTTTTGCGTTTTTTTTTCAACCTGCTTTTAAGCATTCCTGCAAAGATCGGTTCCTCAAAATGTAAACTGCATATTCTAAAGTGATCATAACAATATTGAGCATTGTACATGGCAAGTTTTTCACATTGAATAATTTTCTTCCATTCTGCAAACCTAAAAATACAACACCGATGAGGTCAATTATATTAAATAGAGAATTTAGTTCTTACCGATTTTCATCTTTGGGAAACCGGAAGAAACTCAAGTTCAAGTTGTTATGGTCCCTGGAATTTTTTCTACATACACAGCAATAATAAACTCTTGTTTTGGCTGAATTCATCATAATCCGTCGTTTAAAATAATAAAACCACTTAGAAAACTGGAGAAATATCACATTAATATGTATTAAAAACGAAATAAACTTATAAAACCAACTTATATACCAACAAATAAATGAAATTTATATATAAATTACTGAAATAACTGTAGTTTCAATCAATGGATAGATACTTATGATTAATTATTTGAGAATAGAATAAGTCAATCACGCAATATGATTTTTCAAACTTTAGAAGTGTGTATAGTGGTTATGTGAAGAATTTTAACATTTATGAAATTTATTTTCCTCTTTTTGAAGAACTTCCATAATAATTATTATTTTATTATAAATTTGGAATATTCTATAAAACTGATGGAATATTTTAAATCTTGCAACAGCGGCATTTTTCGCCAAATCTATTACGCAATCAGCCAGGAGTGGATTCAAAATTGGAACCGTGAAAATGCGAGAGTGAACCTACTGATTCTTTTTAAGCAATATACTGTGCTATGGTCATATTCAAAAAACTCTTCCTTAACTTTAAATTCCATGATTCACAAATAAACTAAGGTAACATATTGAAAAAATATCCAAAGTGATATTTTTATACCTCCTGCTGTCCTGCTCTGAATATAAAAAATATTGGATATTCTCTTCCGCAATCTGCAACTCACCTAAAAGCTGTTTAACAACTATAAATAAACATAAACTTGCTCGTCAGCCATGAGACCATGTCATAGCCCTGTCAGGACTTTACATTCATGAGCTATTCAGTCTCATGACAATGAAGGAAAAGGAAAAGAAAACCAGTCGATCCCAAAATCAAAAGATCATTCTTACACCATGGAAAATTTATGTGCCAAGTTTTAGAACTCAAGAAGTTTGCTTTCAACAAAATTAATAGGCCTTAGAAAATTAAGAAGAAGAAAAAAACATGTTAAACTAAAATTAACAAAAAGACTTTAAGAAGAAATTGACGCCAAATTTGCTAGGGTTCCAATATGCTTATACCAATAGAAACGCACGTACCAAGTTTTATATACCTAGGATTTTCGTACAAAACACAAAACAATCTGAGAAGAAGAAAATAAAACAGTTTATTTATAATTAATTATTTATATTACATTACAATAATCCAACTAACTTTCTTTTCAACATTTAGTTTAATACACAAACTGACCTATAAACTATAATATTAAAAGTTTTTAAAAACTCACCTGAAAAAAATTTCTGAAAAAATCTCCACTGGAATTCCTTACCTGCCAGCGAATGGCCACTAACTGAGGGGCTCATGGAAGGCGCGCTGTTTATATTCCTGATTTGTATGCAGGATTTGTACCGGTTGGTTCTGGTTCGGTATTGGATTTTTCTGTGTGAAGGATATGGGTAATGGAGGTGATTAGAATGGACATATAGGTAGTAGGTAATTGACTGTCAATAGTGAATGCGGAGATAAAGGTAAGGCGGGCAGGAAAGCAAGTAGGATACCAGAAAGTAAAGTGATGGAAGTTAAAAGATAGGAGTTTAGTCTTTAAGAGTAGAGTGCTGGAAGAGTTTGAGAAAAAAAGTAAATGACTGGTAAGAAGCCAACGGTAAAGTTGTGATGCGAGAGGAAGGGGAAGTACGAGATTAAACATATGGTAGAGGGCCTCCTAGAGACAGATAAACTTGGTGGTGAACACTGCAACAGAAGGTTAGAGAGAAGAAAGAAGTTAGAAAGGGTTATGACAGATCTAAAAGAAAGGAAGATAAGGATATATACAGGTAGCAAAGCGCGCTATAGCTACTACTAAGGAAAGATAGTCTGCACAGCTGTATGAAGAGTTTGAGACACCCGAGGGAATTGCTAAAACAAGGGACAAGTCATCAAAGGACTTGACCCTCGTGAGGCAGATTAAGAGTGCAGATGGAAGAGTGTTAAGAACCGATGTTGAAATAAAGCAAATCCGGTATGAGTACTTTAGAAAGTTGCTAAATGAAGAACACCAGAGAAGAGATGGAGGATGCGGGTTCCCAAATGTGAATATAATACCAGGGATAGCGAGACATGAAGTTGTTGAGGGGTTAAATAGGATGAAAAATGGTAAAGCAGTGCGACCTGATGAAATACTTGGGGAGGTTTGAAAGGCTCTTAGAGAGGAAGGGGTTGATATTTTGTAGCAAATAATGAGTAGGATATATGAAAAAGAAAGGATGCCCAATGCATGGAGAGAGGGTGTGATGTTATCATTGTATATTGTATAAAGATAAAGGAAACATTTAGGATTGTAAAAACTATAGAGGGATAAAGTTAATGTCGCATACAATGAAAATCTGGAAGAACACTGTAAAGTGAAGGTTAAGGAGAGAGACATCCATAAAAGAAGAACAGTTTGGGTTTGTGCCAGGAAGGAGGACAACGGATGCCTTGTTTGCTTTGAGACAGTTGATAGAGAAATACGGCGAGAAGAAAAGAGAGTTATATTTGGTATTTATAGATCTTGGGAAGGCGTACGATACAGTTCTTAGACAAGAGCTATGGAGATGTATGGAGGAGCAATGGGTTCCCGAGAAGTACGTAAGGCTCGTGAAGGAAATGTATGGGGGAGCATACACCAAAGTAAGGACTTGTGCGAATTGACGACCGAAATTTTACCAGTCAACGGTTGGTTTGCATTAAGGTTCTTTACTAAGTCCTACCTGTTTAATCTTGTTATAGATGTACTGACAGAAAAAGTAGGGGAGAGAGCTCCTTGATCAATGTACTTTGTGATATAAACATCGGGGAAGAGCTGAAGGGAAAGATATATAAGAGTGTGGTGAGACCTACGTTGGTGTAGGTTTAAAAGATTCAGGAAAATAAGATGTAGGTAGCTGAAATAAAAATATTACCGTGGATGTTAAGTAAGAATAGAAAGGACAGAATCAGGAACCACTTAATTGGGGAAAGAGCCGAGGTGACTACAGTTTTAAAAAATACTCAAGAAAAAAGGCTGTGGTCATGTCAGACGTAGAGATGAAAACTATGTGGGATGAAAGATAGAGCTGCTAAAAGTTGATGGAAGGAGAGGTAGAGGAAAACCGAGAAGAATATGAAAGGACTGTTTGGTAGAGGACTTGAGAGAGAAAGATTTAGGTGAAGAAGAATCGGTAGACAGAAATGGGTGGCGACGAAGAGTAAGGAACAGCGACCCCTGGAAATAAAAAAAGCTGAAGAAGAAGAAGAAGAAGGACAAGGGTGGTAAAGCTCTGTTTTAGGCTACATTCCTCTTCTTGGAGTTTTTCTGTATATTTGGGACGATTTTCTGTTAATGACTTAAGAACGGCGTAGGAGTCGAGGTGGGAGTTTGACGGAGCTTAACGTTGTGCAATGAGTTTGGGAAACCACAGAAAACTTCTTCCCTCACACAATCTTCCCATGTCCTTGTGTAAATTAAATCGACGATGAAGGAGTTATGTAGTTTTAATTTTTGTTCTGAGTTCTCGAAGACTTGAACAAAGTATATAGGGATGATATTTTAGCGGACAATTATTCTGACAATTTAAATGTTAGGGAAGTGGCATTATGATTGATGGTCTTGAATGTTTTTTTGTGAAAAAATTTTGTTAACGCCTGTCATGACCAGATGGAGGTTTGATTGGATTTTGGTTGTGACTTTTGTGGAGTGTTATTGAAATATATGGGGCCAATAGTGATTATCACGATATTGTTTCTTAGTTTTGTCTGGAATTCGTGGATATTTAGTGGTTAAGGTTTAGGGTTATGTGTTGAGGAGTGCTGTTTTGTCTAATGAATAGACTTTTAAGTGGGTTATGTTATTGGGAGGAAGTTCGTTTGATTTTAAAATATTGGTAAGAAGTGTTTTGTTGGCAAATGTTTGGTGGGATGTGTTCTATAAGGTTTTCTTTGCTTGGGTTGTGTTGTCTTGTGTTTTTTTGTTGCTTGTGTGTGATGGTTGTAGGGGATGATTCGGATCCGTTGTTTGAGTTGATTGTTGTGTAGATTGAGTTGTATGTGTTTCGTTTTGTGTTTTTTAATTGTAGGGTTGGGGGTAAAGGTTCAATAGGTATTGTTTCTGTCGCAGGTTATGTTGTGTGTAACTGTAATGTTAATGTACTGTAATATGGGATATAAGGTATAAGGGGTGATGTGTTGATTTTGGATTTGGTTGTAAGTGTGGCGGATTTGTAAGTGACTTGAATTTTGATAGATGGGTAGATTTTGAGTTTTAAATGTTAACAGAGTAATGCCTCTATAGTTCTAACACTCCAGTTGCTCATCCTTTTTATGCAACGGACATATTATTCCCTTTAGCCACTCTTCTGGTACCAATTCATTCTGCTATATAAATACTATTAGTTTATGGATTGCTGCAAAAAGTTGATCACCACCTTTTTTATACATTTCTGAACAGATTTTATCGATTCCTGGGACTTTATTGCCTTTGAGTTTTAGGATGGCATTTGACACTTCTCCTGTAGGGTCTTCACTATGTAGTTGACGTTGTAGATTTTGTTGATTGTCTATGTTGTAACCTCCTTCAATATTGTTTATATTTAGATGTTCGCTGAAATGTTGTGCCCATCTGTTAAGAACTGAGTTTTTATCATGTAGAATTTCACCGATAGTGTCTTCACAAATTGTCATCAGCTTTCGTTTGGTAAAATTCATTAAGGTAAAAACCTTCTATCAATGTTGGTGGGTTTAGAAACCATTAAAAACGTAGTTGATATAAAAAAATTTATTGTTTAAAATACATAAAAATAGAAAATACAGTTAAAAACAGTCATGTAAAGATAAACACGAGTAAAACTAAAAACAAATACTAAAACCAAATCATGTATTCAACAGTTTTGAATCACCTTGTATATTAAATATTACACTATCGAAAAACTTCATCATTGCACTGTTATATTAGAAATAAAAGACTATTATTTGAAATATATCCTACGTTTAAATACTTATCCAAACAAATTGACTTGCAGATTTACATTCACACCTAAACCAAATTTAACTTAAAGATGCAGTAGCAGTAAACAAACCAAGACAAGTTATCAACATTATGAATATTACGAGGAGCACTCCCAAATCACGATTTACAATGTATAAACGTACATAATATCCACCTCATAAACTATACAAATAGACATCGTATACGAAACGTAGTGTAATAGTAGTGTAATAGTTTTTAAACAACGCCAACGCCTGAAGCGACTGGCGCCGGCGGTTTCAAATGTCAGTTAGGCCAGGGGCGGCCCGTCGGGGTTGGCAAGGTAGGCGCCGCCTAATCTATTCATTTTCTCCGAAGTAATTATTTTGCCGAACTATGAAGTAATTATTATATATTCGAAGCGCCTCTTGTAGTAAAGAGGCGCTTCGAATTTTCGCCTTAGAATAGAATAAACGTCTATATTTCTCTGTCTTACGCTTAGGCAGGAGCAACCCGAGCAGCACGACTAGTCAGATCTTTCGAAAGGCGATAAAATCGCGCGCCAGTAATTAGAAATTACTGTAATAGGCCGGCCTTTGCCAAATTCTAAATTGTATCCACAAATAAGAAGGATAATTGACTATTTTCGACATCGTTTAAAAGAATACGGTATGAAAACCACAAATTGTTATGCGGTAGTTATTTTAGAAATTCACTTTTTTGTTGGTTTTGTTTACTGCTTTCAAATTTGGAGAAAAATGTTTCGGTGAGTCAGAGATATTCAGATTTGAAAAATTTATCAGCTAGTATCAAAAAACATGAAACTTCGAAAGAAAATTTAAACAAATACTTAGGTGTAAAAAGGTTAGAAAAAATAAGCAAATTATTGACAGCATTACAACGATTATTTTAGCAAAGCTAGAACTTACATTTGCGATAGGGATGAGAGTCATAATTCTTCAAATATGGGTAGTTTTAAAGAAATTTTCCAAAAATCTATGATCATATTAAAAAAATAGAAGAGGTGCTCACGAGTTTGTCAAAACAATACAAAACGATTTAATAGATTGTCTTGCTGATTACATAAATGAAATGTGAAGAGAAAATCTATACTAGCGTATGATGCTACTGATATTACCGAAAAATCACAGTGTGTTTTTGTTAACAAAATTGGTCAGATAACAGAAAGATTTTTGGGGTTTTTTGATATTAGCGAGAATAGATCTTATAAATTGAAATATTTTCTAAAGCACACAAATCATTTGTTTTAATTGCTACTATACCGGCAACTTTAGTTTCCGTTGAACGTTATTCTTCTTGTTTAAAAATAACTAAAAACTGTTTGTTCTTAAAAGTTTGTTTATACCAAATAGAGACGCATTAATTTAATTGATAGAAAATAAAAAAAATATTCCTGCAAACCAAAATGACTTTCCAAAAAATTGGAAAGTCATTTTGGTTTGCAGGAATATAATATAATAACAATAAACCCAACAGTATCCAAACTACTTATACAACTCTTCCATATATAAAAGGTTTATCCGAACAATTAACAAATCTTTTAGCCAAACATAACATAACAATGGCTCACAAAGGTAAACAACCTTTTAAATAAATATTTCACTAAACTAAAACACAAACTCCAAAACTCAAAAAATCACATGTTGTTTACGAGATACCATGTATTAACTGTGAAGGTATCTATATAGGGCAAAGTAGTCAACTGCTTCAATCCAGAATTCGTACGCACATATATGAGAAGAACAACATCACTGCGCTCACAAAACACGAAAATGAGAAGAAGTATAAATTTGAGTTCGAAAATATCAAAATTTTAAAAACCGAACAAAACAAAAAGAAGAGGGGGATATACGAATCAATAGAAATAAAAAGAATTACCAACGCAATCAATGACAAAAAAGATACACAGAACATAAATAAAATATATTTCAATCTGATTTAAATAATAATAAATATAACACCATAAAAAACTCTTAAAGTCAAAACATATCCCCACTTTACCTTTTTCGAAAACACCAACGATACGCCTATATAAAAATAATTATACACTAATGACAGTAAACCACGAGATATCAGATATCAATTTTTACTTGTCAATTCATTAATGTCAGTGTCCCGTTTTACGTTTTGGTAAGTTTGATATATTTTACAATAAGTTTTTGTTCCTAATCTTATACATTTTATAATCTTGAAGAAGGCAAGGGTTTCCTGCCGAAACGTTGATTTCAATTGACAATAAAATCTAGTTTCAAACTTAATATAACTTATTGAACTTAAGCCCAAGAAATACTAATTTTATATTATATATATATATATATATATATATATATATATATATATATATATATATATATATATATTAAATGGCCAAATATATGGCCTAGGAGGACAAATTCGTTAAACTTCCCGTGCTCGAATCGGTATCAATAAAGTGTTATGATCATTTCGGCCTATCCCAGCCTTATCAGACACTTGGGCTGATACAAATTCAAACTCGGAAAGTCCAACGAATGTCTCCCAAAACTTCACTACAACAGTAGTTAGCTTACAAAGGCGCCACCTGCTTTGGCGGCCGTGAACGAAAACGGTATGATAATATCGTTTTCTGTATCCTTTGCGCTATGCTATCTTTACTACATATATATATATATATATATATATATATTATATATATATATATATATATATATATATATATATATATATATATATATATCTAAAGGTATGTGTCGCCTACTCGCATACTGAGGTCGCGAGCCGCTACTGAGTTAGGCACGCGAAATCGCTTCTATACTGGCGAACGTCACGGAAGTAGAGTTACGAGGCGGCGTCATAGGATATTCTGATCAAGAGATATCGATTTTTTACCGTCAAGATGATACAAATTTTATTTAAAATTAATTATTAATTAATATATTTATAATTTATAAATTAATAAACATTTTTATTCAAAATTATCTCCGCTACATTTCTTGTTTAAAACATTTTTTTCTAAGGCGTACAGATTATTGGAAAATCGATGTTTCCGTCCCCCCTACGAGGGGGTTTCGATGGGATACCCGGGGTAGGTAGGAGTGGCAAACTTTTTTGCATCTTTTTTGTGGCCCCAAAATTGACATTTATTAGAAAAATTCAGATTGTTCGTATGATTTTTAGTGGCATTTTCGTCTCTGATGACTGGAGTAAAAGAGTGATTAAAAAAATCACAAGAATCTAATTCAAGAAGATAATCTATGTAGAAAAACAAAAATAAGGACAGATGCTCTTAAAAACTGGAATGATACGATGTAATGATGAAGTTATTCTTGAACTTCCTGATAAAAGTATTCAGGTTTGGTATGGCACAAAAAATTACGATTATTTAACTAAATTAAAGCTTCTCTTAAATTTTTGGTACTCGTTTCATTTGTATGCCTCGAAATTCTTCGGGTAGCTTATTGAAAATATGCGCCATTTTTTTACATTCATCCGGTAGATGCAAATAAATTGTACGTTTTTTAGTTAAACCATCAATTATAGACATATAAAAACGTTTATTCTTTTTTAAAACGATCAAAAAAGCTTTAACGGCGATCATACGTAGTAACTGGAAAGTGACTCTGGCTTTTAAATATTTAAAAACTTTTCTTGCATGGACTTTGATAGCGTTTTTGATTATGCATAATAAATAAGGCATATCCTTTGACATTTGTTTTAATTTAGAAACTGCTCGTACAGCCAGATCAAACTTGTACGCCACATAAACCATACCTTTAAAATAATTTATAAAAATATTTTTTAAATCATAGTTCATCTGTAATTTCAAATGTTTAAAATAATGATTAGTTAGTCGAAAATTTACACTTGTTTCTATAATTTCCTTACGCTCTTTAAATTTTTTAAGACTCCAAAATTTGAATTTATATCTCAAACATTTATTTTGATCAAAACATTTGCGCATTTCTTTGGTTTCAAAGTTTAAAACTTGTCCAAAATATAGAATTTCGCAACTATCTTGCTCTAAAGCTCTTCGAATTTTAGACTCATTTACTGGAAAATGTTTTTTAAAAGCGCGTTCAAATAATTCAACTACATCAGGAGTCGGAGAACAAAATAAATAATCATCTGCTACGCGATGTAGCCTAAAACCATTTGTCATGAATGATTTTAAATGTTTTTGCTCTAAAATGCTAAGGTAAAGACTACACAGAGCGGCAGAAAGATGATCCCCTTGGAGGAGACCGTGAGTCCACTGAAAAATTTTTTTTGAATAAGTAACGTATTGATTTTCCATGTGGTTAACCAAAAAATTTTTTTCTGATTCTAGAAAGTTGCTTGCTTTGATTACTTGACACAAGAGTTTGGTATCAACGTTACCGTAGGCATCTTCAACGTCCATTTTAATTCCATACAAGTATTTGTTATGGTACACATTCGCAGTGGTTTCCCAAAAAGAAAACACATTACAAGATGAAATTGTACTAAATGTTTTGGCTAAATCACATATTTTTCGTGATATGTGTCTGTATTTCCGTCCGGTTTCTTTGGTAATTTCATTTGCGTACATGATTGGTCTATAGTTGACACTGGTAGTATCTCCCTTGGGAAATACCATTAATTTGCCTTTTGAACTCTGAAAGTTTCCGTACATTAAGTGGCCCTCTTTTGTTAATATCTTAAATATTCTAACCTGTAATAATAAATGAAATTAGTTATCGGTGTTACCTAATACAAAACTGTAGACAACATTTCACACTATCGTTACCATTCGTATTAAGGCAACAGGATAGAGTGTAACTGAAAGGCAAAATATATATATATATATATATATATATATATATATATATATATATATATATATATATATATATATATATATATATATATATATATATACAGGGTGAGTCACCACTAACGAGACGAAAGATTACAGCGAAACGGTAAAAGATTTTGAAAAAAATTTAAATGTATAGTATGTAGGTTAATAAAGGCTACATTTTAAAATTATTCTGAAGTATACAGGGTGTCACAATAAAGCGCGGCGTTTCAAAGTTATATTTTTTCTTATGGAACACCCTGTATTTTATTGGATTTTCTAATTGTCTGCAAAAAATAAGGTATAGTTTCATAAGACTTCACTATACCTATGTACAGAGTGTTCTGAGTTACGTCGAATTTTCTTAAAATGTAAAACTTTAAACGAGGACTCATTCTTAATTTATTCAAGCAATTCTAATAAAATTACTCATACATCTAAATAGCTGGATATTGGTCGAATGTATTTCATGATTAATTATTAAACATTTATTTACAGGTTGTTCAAAATTTGTAGTTTCATTATTGGATTATTCAATGTGTAATATAAGGCTTATTTTAAATGGAACACCCTATATATTACTGAATTATTAAATTAAAAAAAAATGTTTCTTTCGAATGATATACGGATGTCCTATAACTAGGACTGATAGTTTTGCCGTAATTTAAAATTTTGTTAAACGGAAATCGATTTCAAATATTTATAATTGTTAACTTTCGATTTTTAAACCCATCATATTGACATATTGTTACAAACGAAACCAGTATACAGTTCATCCCAAACCCTTCTTTCAGTGCGTCATAGTTGATCGAATTCTCTCTAACACATTAAGCTAGAAGTGACAGAAAAAAAACGTGAGTCTGTGATTATTATACATAGAACTTGGAAAATTATTTATCGTAAAGCTAATTCTAGTTACGGATGTAT
Organism: Diabrotica undecimpunctata; assembly: GCF_040954645.1. NCBI lineage: Eukaryota > Metazoa > Arthropoda > Insecta > Coleoptera > Chrysomelidae > Diabrotica > Diabrotica undecimpunctata. The sequence continues at coordinate 33,006,051 of NC_092808.1, forward strand.
AATTGGTTGGAGTTTAGAATACGCTAAATAGATATCCAATCAATGATGCGCATAAATATAATTTGACGCAGAAGGTCTCGATCTTGACATTACTTTCACAACGTCAATTGATAAAATAATTGTCATTCCAGGTTAGTATTATCAGACATTTTACAGTGAAAATTTTATTTTGTATTTATTGTCATAAAAATATTTTAAATATGCCGAGATATATCGAGAAAGAACAAAGACTAATATTAAAATTATTAAATTATTTTCAATTAGAAAAAGAGGGATTACGATCCTGCAACTGTCAAATTTAATTAAAATGACATGAAATAATTCTCGACATTCTTAAAATCCTATATTATGTCAAAATTAGTGACGCACTGAAAGAAGGGTTTGGGACAGACTGTAGTTGTAAATACATTTTTGGTAAATAAATTAAAATTTTTATGTCTTTGGATTTGTATTCGTTGGGAATAGGATAGTTAGTATTAAAATATGATAAAAAGAGAATAAAAAAAATTTGTTGAAAATTTGATGTTTTTTAGATTTTTTACGATTTATCAAGTGAAAGGCAACTGCGCAGAGGTTACAGTTTTCAAAAATGACGTAGATATTAACGTTATGTTTAATTTTTTGTATTATTTTAAGTATTAAAATAAATTTAATATTTAAATAAAAATAAAACTGTAAAATATATTTATTTCTTTGAAGTCATAATAATAGATGTACCTATAACTTCTTACATGCTTACGAGCACACACTCTTTTTTTGAAAATAATTAAATACATAACGAAACAGAAAGAATTTTAATAAAACAAATAATACAAAATGAATAATCAACATAAATAATACAAAATAATCCAAAACTTACTATAAGTAAAAAATGTTCAGGTATGTAACAGATGTTCAAATTGCTTGCCATCTTGTGCAATACAACAAGCGATTCTATCTTCGAATGATTTATTTACATTATTTAACATAGCAGGAGTTATTGAAGCAAACGCGTTTGTAATTCTTAAATTCATGTCATCTCTAGTAGTAGGAGGTGTAGCATATACAATATTTTCAATATAACCCCATTTAAAAAAATCCATTTTGGTTAGTCCTGGTGACCTAGAGGGCCAATTATATGAACCACCTCTACTTATCCATCTGTTTGTAAATTTTCTGTTAAGGTAGTTCCTAACATCACGTGAGAAATGAGCAGGAGCTCCGTCCAACTGGAGCCACATTTTTGTTCGTAGGCTAAGTTCGTAGGAAGGTTCTCAAGCAGTGTCCAAAAATCTTGTTTTAAAAAATTTAAGAAATTTGTCCCATTAAGATGTCCGTCAAAAAAATACGGGACGTTAACGTACTCGGCCATAATGCCGCCCCAAACATTAACACTCCATCGGTGTTGGCGATCAACAGTACGAAATAAATGTTTATTTTCTGTGTCATAATAATGAAAATTATGTCTATTTACTAGATCATTATTATGAAAAGTCGATTCGTCTCTAAATAATATATTTATAAAAAAAATCAGGATCTTCTCCAACTTTATCTAAAGTCCATAAACAAAAATTTAAACGGTTAACATAATCTTGTTTTGTCAAATGCTGGTGAAGTTGAATGTGATACGGATGAAAGTGGTTGGTCTTAAGTATTCTACATACACTAGTTTGACTAATTTCTAATTCACCCGAAATTTTTCTTGTACTAATATTTGGGTTTTCCGTAACAGAAAGCAGGACATTAAGTTCGTTAACGTTGTCACCAATAACTGGTTTATTTTTATTTACCTTTTCGTATGCAACATTTATTACCAGTAGCACGGAATCTATTAAGCAATCTCTCAAAAACTTCCTTTTGTAGGCGTCTTCTATCAGGATACTTTTGAGCATAAACTTTAGAAGCTAAGAGACAATTTTCCAAACATTCTGCAATGCAAAGTACCATGTCGACTCTTTCATGGATAGCGTAATTCTTCATTTTTAGGTACAATGAAAGATAAATATTACACACGAATGTTTATTTTTTGACAATTACCAGACCGTAATGTCAGAAAATGACAATGTCATACTATGACATTAACTAACTATATCTTTTGTTTTAAAATCAATATGTATACCGATGAAGAGTTTAAATAATTGTAAATTACGCAAAAACTATGAGACTTAAGTATAGGACATCTGTATACCATTCAAAAGAGGAAACTTTTTTTAGTATTACGATTAATTAATATCCATGGTGTTCCATTTAAAATAATCCTCATATTAGATATTGAATAATCCAAAATTGAAACTAAGTTTTTAAAACCCTGTAAATATATCTCTAATACTCAATAATTGAATAAATTCTATCATTACCCAACTATTTCGCTGTAAGAGAAAATTTGTTATAATTGCTTAAATAAGTCGAGAATGAGTCTTCTTTAAAAAAATTTTTTGCTTATAATGTAATAAGTTGTGGTTTATTTTGTATTCTTTATGTTCATTTTGTATTATTTTGTGTTATTTGTTTTATTATTGTTTTATTGTTATTTTATTAAAATTCTTTCTGATTCGTTGTATATCAGCAAGTAAAAGTATAAAGTATACGCATTTGTTTACAACTACATTGGTTTCATTTATAACAAATATGTCAAAATGATGGGTTTAAAAATCGAGAGTAACAACTATAAATATTTTGAAATCGAAAAGAAAATTTTAAATTACGCAAAATCTATCACTCCTAGTTATAGGACGTCCATATACCATTCGAAAGTGGAAAATTTTTTTAATATAATAATTCATTTAAAATAAGCCTTATATTACACATTGAATAATCCAATAATAAAGCTGCAGATTTTGAACACCCTGTAAATAAATATTTAATAATTAATCATGAAATACATTCAACCAATATCCAAATATTTAGAGGTATCACCAATTTTATTAGAATTTCTTAAATAAGTTAGCCTCGTTTAAAGCTTTACATTTTAAGAATATTCCTCATAACTCTCTCTAACTAAGAACACTCTGTACATAGGTATAGGGAAGTCTTATGAAACTATACCTTATTTTTTGCCGACAATTAGAAAATGCAATCAAATATAGGGTGTCCCATAAGAAAAAATATAACTTTAATACACCGCATTTTATTGAGACGCCCTGTATATTTCAAAATAATTTTAAAATGTAGCCCTTATCAAATCCATTCAAACTATAAATTTAAAATTTTTTTAAAATCTTTTACCGTTTCGCTGTAATCTTCCGTCCCGTTAATGGTGACTCACCCTGTATATATATATATTTCAGAATCTTAACAAAGGCAAGGGTTACCTGCCGAAACTTAAAAAGGTTCATGAGAATGAATAATAAAAGTAAAATGTAATGGCATATCTCGCAACAGGAAAACAAAATAGGTACATCGATGGAAGGCAACCGTAGGTATATATAATATAATATATGTATATATATATATATATATATATATATATATATATATATATAATATACATATTGTGGGAATTAATTATTAAGAAAAAGTATACCAGATGGAGAATTTACAGCGAGCTATATAAAGCGGCGTATATAAACACATACCTGAAACCGATTCCATTCATGTCTCGGAATAAATTGAATCTCATATGATTTTAACGACCTTATACAAACATAAAAATGCCGTATTAAAGGTTTCACAATATTATCCAAAATATAAAGGTTGGCATCTAGAAGATGAGACATTTGGATTTTCTCCTTTTTGGTAATTTCCTGGACCCAATTTATGCATTCTAAGTCATATCCTTCTATCAAGCTCGATTTAAAAACGCATTCTCCTCGACTTTGACTTGTTATTTTATTCACTATAAAATAAAACCTTTTCCGATTCTGTGTACTTCCAAAATATATCTGTGGTATAATCTAAAATTAGGATTATATATATATATATATATATATATATATATATATATATATATATATATATATATATATATATTATATAAGCAGACATTTTAACATACGGTGCAAAATATCTAAAAAGCTGAACCAGCATTATATGAATGACTATAAAGATCAAATAAAAATCTACTATGAATGAAGCATTTTATTTTTTAGAAAAAATTTGCTTAAATATAGACGAAATTTATTTTTATAGTCTTATACTCTTACAGGATTTGATACGAAGATTCACACAACCATGATTCTTTCGTCGAAACAATCTAACTTGGCGAAAAGCTATTAGCAAAAGTATCCAAGTCCAAAACTGAAAAATGAAGCAGCATATTGGAGGAATTTGTTGAAGAGGTGACACGGTATTGTAAAACAAGGTGGAAACAACGTTACACTCAACTTCTAAGTGAAATTCGATCACATTTAATTATCGATGAAACGACACACATCTCGGAATGTGCAGAAGATGATCAGATAAGCATGAAAGAAGTTGAAGAGATCGTTAAAAGACTTACATACAAAAAAGACTGCTACGTATTTACACAATTCTTTCGAGACCATTTTTGTAACCTAATTGTACTCCAATAGTTTAACATCTGTAAATTAAATTTATTGAAACATGAATATTAATCGAAGAAGCTATGTTCGTAAAGATAATAAAACGCTATTATTATGTCTACTTCTTTTAATTCGCAAAAAAAAATAAAACGTACAATTCGGCAAAGAAAATATTGGGTTCGTGAAATATTTAAGCAAAGAAAGCAAGGGGCTTTTAATAATCTATTTCTGGAAATGAAACTAAATGATGTTGATAAATATTGCAATTACCTTAGAATGCCTAACTGCACATTTCAGAAATTATTAAGTCTACATATACTTCATCTAATTTACATACCGTTGCACGTCATCGGCGTCATAGCCCGTGAGGTCACATGATATCAACACGAAATATTTAGGCGGTAGGTGTGTTCTTTTTTAGAATCACTTTGCAGAGTACACTGACATTACAGCCACTAGATATATTTTATTATATATGCGTAGAAATAATATTTAAAGATTTCTATTAATGTTAACTTAAAGAAATATACAATAATAAGTTTCATTTAATTTGTATAAAAGCATTAGAAAGCGTTTATATGAAGAACATTTGTTCGGAACACACTGTAACTGTAATCGAACGAAGGTGATATTTTGGCATAAATTGGTAACACTTATTTGACAGTTGCGGTGTTGACACTTTAGTTTTGTTTTTATTATTTACTATTAATTAAACTATGTTGTTTTTTAAACAAGCGGCTCAAATTGTTTTTAACAAGATTATTTTTTAACTCTTGTTTTGTTTCTATTTATTTACATTAAATATTAATTTATTTTGTTGTATTAATCCACCATTGCAATAATTATGTGACCTATTTGATTTAAAATGGATTCAGGATTTTTTTATACTTTGGCAACAATGTCAACTTCGATCTCTGACGTAGATAATGACGTGCAACGGTATGTAAATTAGATGGACTGTAGTTTCTTCTACGTTATCCATAATAAACTGAATAATTGAAAACAGGAGAAGGGAGAGAGGTGATACCACGCAAAAGTGGTAAAACAGCAATTACCAGCCAAACATCCAAACAATAAACAAAAAATTTACAGTTTATACGGATTTTCGTATCCGACAATCGCAACCATGTGACTAGCTTCCAAATAGCAACTACAAAAACAGACGATTTTCGTATATCGGATACATGGGACTCCGCCTTTACGAGTGCGAAATCAATTTTTTAAGTAAAATTCGTATCAACTCGCCGGTAAAATTTTGGATCAGAGTGACTTATCGACGAAAATCAAAATACATTTTAAAGGTTTTACATGTTCTGAAGCTATTTTTCTTGTGGCATTTTAAATTAATTACTATTTGTTAATTAAAAAACAAAATTTGTTTAATTTACTAATGTTTGTATTTTAAAAAAGATTTCCGAAGTGGAAATTGAAACGTCAATAAACGTATTTTAACCTTTAATTGTGGCTTATTCCCATTTAAATAGTAATTAATTTAAAATGCCACAAGAAAATAGCTTCAGAACAATATTTTCAAGATTTTCAATAAATAAACGTTGCGCGATTTTTGCCATTTTTTACGATTCCCATGAGATCAATAAAATGTCCATTGTTAGAGCCTAACCTTCAAAACCTACCACATTAAATTTCGATTTAGAGTTTTGGAAACTAATATGAGATATTTGAAATATGCCAAAGAAACGCTGAATTTAAACTTTCACATTACAAACAATCTCACGTCACGGGAAATGCTTCCACCAACGGTATTAGGTGGAATTTGTAGCTGAAGTTGTGTAGTTTTGAAAAACGTACTTATGCAATCGAAAGGAGTTTTGGAGGGAAGCCCGGAACTAGGAGTGGCAAATTTTTTGTATCTTTTTGGGGTCTCAAAATTGACATTCTTAGCAAAGTTCAGCTTGTTCGTATGATTTTAAAAAGTTCAGTGGCATTTTCGTATCTGACGACTAGAGTATTTGATTAACGAAAATATAATATAAAATTCGGAGTCGATTCACGGAACATTTTAAGATTAATACCCCCTCTTTTTAAAGGAAGAACTCGAGCTTTTTCGGCTCTAGCAGTAGATAGGGTGTATCAAACACTCCCTCTTGTCCTTAAAAGATCGAAATACTTTTTTTTAAGGGAGAAATCCTTACCTCCGCACAAAAAAATGATTTTTGCACCGATAAAGATTTTCGCCCCTAACAAATTCTTTTCACTTCACGAATTTTTCGTTTTTATTGATTGACATTTTGTCTTCTGAAGCTGGTGTGTTTCTAAATCGTTTTATATAATATGGTAGGTACGACATTTTTGTTTGACATGTTATTTTCTACAGATTTTTTTGTATCTGTTTTTTTAGTCACGTTTCTGTCGTGTTTCATTTTTAGATAAGCAAATTTTAAATATTTAAGTTTTATTTGTTTATATTCACTTATACGTTTTCTGTTATTGTATTTGCTTCTTTTCTAATTTCTGTTAGACGATAAGGACCAACTTGTTCGGCGAAACCAACGATGAGAATCGTAATGAATTTGTGCAGGCAGAAGCCTGCAAGCTAGAAACAGACCTGCTCATCGTCCCAGAGCCAAACAAGAAGATTACTTCAGGCGGGGGTTGGATCCAGGATGACGGAAAAAATGTGGCGGTGCTCATTAGAAACAGGGATGTGGGAGTGCGGAGCATCGTCAGGAGGGGGAACCATATCCTCAATAGGTTGAGGGATTTCTGCCTCCTGGCATGTTACATATCCCCCAACATCACTATGCTGAGGTACAAAGCCATCGTAGACGAAATAATGAGCGCCGCCCCGAATGAAAATGAAATTCTGATTGCCGGGGACATAAACGCGAAATCCATGTTATGGGGTTCCCCCATAAACGACAAAAAGGGGGAACTCTGGAATGAATGGATAGCCCAGGCTGGCCTTCAAGTATTAAACAACGATAAACCAACCTTCGCGAGAGGGGCCAGCCAAACACACATTGATGTCACGATCGCGAGTGAAGGGCTATCCAGAAGAGTACACGGGTGAGATGTCCTCGAGGATCAATTATTCACCTATCACTGTTACATAAAATACGACATAAAGGTAAAAGGGGGAGTAAGGCGGCCGATATTTCACACGGAAATCTATTTCAATAAAACCACGTACCTATCGGAGGTCAGAAATATCAATGAGGAAAAGATTTCTGACCTTGGTAAACTGAAAAGAGCACTAAAAAACGCTGCAAAGTTGGCTACCGTGAAGAGAAAGGAAAATAAAAAATCTCCCTACTGGTGGACGGATGACATAGAAGGTCTACGGGTGAGATGCCTTAGAGCTCGAAGGAATTACACGAGAAGCCAGGGCAACCTCGAGCTTAAAGAAATATACAAAGATCTAAAGAGAACCCTAAATAAAAAAATAAGAGAGGAAAAAAGAAAAGTGGCAGACCCTGATAAAAGCATTGGAAGAGGATATATGGGGCGACGCATATAAAATTACCATGAAGACGTTTAAGGTCATGGCCCCATATAAAATCGACGAGGACCAGCGGATGGAATCAGCTGAACTCCTCTTCCCAACCAAAGAAATCCAAAATTTTATAAAAATCTTTCCAATAATGGTAGAGGAGTTCACAGAAGAGGAAATACGAACCGCTGGTCAGGAAATGAAGACGGGGAAAGCTCCCGGCCCCCACGGGCTGCCACCAGAGGCAATTAAAATTGTAGCAACTGAGAAACCAGGTTTGATCAGAAGAATATGTAACGACCTACTGCAGAAACAAGAGTTTCCCAGGGACTTAAAGGAAGCGAACCTAGTTCTACTCCTAAAGCCTGGGAAAGCCCCCGATTCAGCATCCTCTTATCGGCCAATATGCCTCCTGGACTGCCTTGGTAAGTTATATAAAAGACTTATCAAGAAGAGGCTGGAAGGCGTGTTGGAAGATATGAGAGTGTTATCAAATCAACAGTATGGGTTTCGTAAAGGTAGATCGACAATCGATGCCGCGACCTAGATAAGGGACGAGGCAAAAACAAGCAAGAAAAGATGGGTGGTCCTTGTTCTGTTGGACATAAAAAATGCATTTAATTCAGCAAATTGGGGCCTTATAGTAGACAAAATCGTCGAATGGGCCCCAGAATATATGTCGATATATTCGTCGTTATTTACTGACTTGAAAGAGAAATACAATATTTTTTAATGATTAAACTGCAGAGTGTTTCCAGTCATATTGTTTGGATATACCCCTTTGTCTAGTAAACACACTGAAGACAAAGGATATCCATGCGGATCAAGTATTTTAATAAATGCTTCAATGGTTACCAGTGCCAAAAGACAACAAGATGAAGACATTAATGATCAGTCCAGGAAAAATATTACAAAAATATAAAAAATAATTATGTAGTGTATATTTATATCTATTTAAAATACAATGAACTAGTTACGTTTTTTACCAATTAAAATTTATTACCTATTGTTTAAATTCTTACATTAAATTATACAAGTAATTCTAATTCGCGTATTCCTAGCTGACCTCTAAGGGCCGGTAAGTCATTCAATAGTTAATCCAGTATTGTTGGAAATTCAGTAAATGCGACAAATTTGCCACTGCACCACCTTCAAACAATCTGAGATAAATAGACCAAGAAACTCCTCATGAAAGTGACAATTTGAACCTCATGACAATATTTTTGTATTTTATCCATCTTTTTTTTATTTCCTTTAGAAGTTTATTTAAGAAAATAAATAAATAAATAATGGTGTTACAAATTTCATAAGGACTGCAATTCAACATAGGTACCTATATTGGTTATACATATTAATATCTACATAGAAGAATATTCTTGCACAAAGATGCCTTGAATCAAAATGTATGCTTGTTTCATAAATTTCGATGCCTTGAATCGAAATATGTATGAATATACAAAAATCAGGGTGGGGCTGCATAATAAATCCTCTTTTATTCAAACTGTAGAGTCAGTAAATTTGTAAAAAGTCCTTGTTGATATTACAGAAAAAATACTGGTCATTATAAGATATACTATTAACACTATTAATATGATAATTATTAGCAATGACTTTGGAGGATCAGCAAAACCTAATCGAACAGTTGAATTATTATTACATTTTTAAAAAATATAAAGAAAACCAAATTTATGGTGATAAAGAGAAGACACAAAGTCTGGTAGGATATCTGATTGTTGGTGAAAAAGTATCACACATTTGGTGTTTAACAGAATCAAAAAGATCTCTTGCAACCAGGACATTCAGTCTTTAACAGAATTAAAAAGATCTCTTGCAACCAGGACTTAGATCTTGTTCGTTGCACTGCTATGTTTTTCCATTCTTTTATGTAGTATTGAGGCATGGACCTTAAAATACAAGGACATAAGAACATTGAATGTTTTAACATATATTGGTGCTAGTGTTGTATTTTATTGTAAGTATCATGGACAGATTGAATAATAAATAAAGAAATACTTCGGGGTAATGACAAGAAAGAAGTCTGAAGAAAAAAATCCTGGTTATGGCACTTGCATGAATGGGATAGCTGTATTTTAAGTGAAATATTAGAATACAAGTTAATAAACTAGCCATTATGATATCCAATCTTCGAAAGAAATGTCGAGAATTTTGCCTTCCTTCTGTACCATTTTGGCTTTAACTTTCAAGTGTATAACATTTAGTGTAAATTATGAAATAGCAAAAATAAGGTGTCTATAGAAAAAGTAAATTCATCTAAACCTTTGAACAATTTTCTATAAATATAGTAATACTGTATCAAAAGTAATGGCTCAATTTGGGTGATATAGATCAGGCAATGGTTAAAATTAAATATATACCATATTATTTCAGACAGTTATTAAATAAATTGTTCTTTATTTATTAACATCCATGCTTTACAAAATATGTTATAACTTACTAAATCCAACATTTTAATGATACTGGTAGTCTGGTAACAACTGGATGTAGCTAATTTTTTTCTATATCTTTCAGTAATGATCCTCAGAATTACATAGATAGAATACTTAGCCTTTATTGTTCTTTTTATAATTTTAGAAACTCTGTTGTACTTCCACTGGCTGTTAGGTGACTTATATATTACCAAGGGATAGTAGCTGTCTTGCATTTTGATAAAATTCTGTAAACATTAACAGATATGACAAGTTTTAACCAGACAAAACTTTTATTAAATTATAACTAGGTACATATTTAAAAATGTCACGCTGCAAACATAAACTCATAAACATATCTATAAAGCTATATAGGTATAGAGATACTTGCTAATATTGTTTGTTGAATAATATTTTTCCGCCTTATGAATCGATAGCCGATAGTACTTTTAACTACTTTAGAATAGAAAGGACAGCAAAAAACAAAACATATAAGAACTCAAAAGAATAAACAGCAAAAAATTAATAGTATATATTATGATACGCTATATGATTTTATAGAAAGTGAATAACAATTAAATAATGTGTACTAATACATTATAGTATTCTAATTTGAATTTAATATAATGTAAAGGTAGAATAAAATGAATATTAATTTTATGTACCTTATTTAAGCCGAATAATTAAAAAGACGTTTCTGTTATTTATAAGCATATATCATTTTACAATTTTACGTTGTGTTGTAATACAATAAAACTAAGCAATAAAACCTAAAATCATTTTATCCATTTTACCGCCTTTTAATTTTTTAATTTTGGTGGCATTGACAAACGTGACAAGTGATAGAAAATACAGCAACATAAAAAGTTGTCATTTGAATAGAATTCAAATTCTTAAAACATGACTTTATTTTTACAACAACCGCAACCGAACCAAGCGAGTAGTAAACAACAACATAAAACATAACCTATTTTGCACATTTTGCAAGAGTATACAAGAGTATATTCTTTGGTATACGATTCCGAAATTTTTAATTACATTACATACAATATTTGAGTGATGTTTCAAGTAGAATAAGATGGGCCTTTTAGAAACAATTTTAACATCGACAGACTTTGAAGAATATATTGATATTTTCAAAGACAATGGTATTGAATCCCATACTTTAAAGATTTTGAGTGACTTAGATTTGCAGTTACTAGGAATAGAAAATGAAGAAAAAAGAAAAAAATTTTTGAACATTGTTAAGGATCTTGGAATACCATCTGAGTAAGACCCAAATAGTGTTAATTTATTATTACTAATCATCCTAAATTTTATGCCAATTTAATTACAATTTTGGGAAATGGTAGTCTGGTAACAACTGGATGTAGCTAATTTGTTTCTATATAGTTCAGTAATGATCCTCATAATTACATAGATAGAATAATTAGGTTTTTTTGTGCTTTTGATAATTTTAGAAACTCTGTTGTACTTCCACTGGCTGTTAGGTGACTTTATGACAAGTTTTAACCAGACAAAACTTATTAATAACTTAATATTTGGACATTCCACATTTGATCTGGTTGTTCTAAAAATTAAACAATTTGTTTTTTGTTTAAGTATTAATAATTAATCCCTCACTGGATCATGGTAAGGTTTCAGTGTTGTTATTCTGGAGCCATTGGTTTATTATATTTGCAGTGTGAACAGGAAAATTATCTTGTTTGGGGGATAAAATTATTCTCTGAATACAACTGTTCTACACTGGCAAACATGATGTTTTCTAGAATATTAAGATAAGTCTGCCCAACAAACCTGCTATCAATTATGCCATACCATTCCCATTCCTCTAGATGAAATACATCCCCATACATTGGCGCTAAAATGACCAGGTACTCGATATCTATCAACAGGTAGAGTATTAAATCTATTATTATCTGGTCTATACACCCCAGTTTTGCCGTTTTTAGAAGATTGAAAAATTTTCTCATCTGTAAATATTACCCTGTCACAAAACTCTTGATTTTGTAGCTGATGGTTTAAAGCAAATATAAGTCTTGATTGCTTCTGTTTTGGTGTAAGAGCTTGTTTTTTTTGCTGCAGTTCGGTATCTAAAATGTGATGCTTTAATTCTGCACCAAGTTGTTGTCTTTCTTCCTGGAAACTGTGACATAATTCTTGCGTTTTCGCATCTTCAAAAGGATTCTCTTATAATCTCTCCAAAAGCGTACAATCTTCATGAGCGGTAGATATTTTTGGTCTTCCAGAACCTTGCTTTCTTTCGAGCGTTTCTTGTTCTCTCCATCTTTTATTAATATTAAAAACTGTTGTTCTGCTTACGTTAAAATGGTTCGCTACGGCAGATAGTGACCAACCATCTTCTAATTTCGTTACAATTCTTGCTTTTAGTTCTTTGCTAACATTTGGAGCCATTGGTTGAGGTTGAACAGAATAAGTTATCTGACAAATTTTAAGATTTGGCAGTGACAGTGACAGTATGTAAATAATAAGTATTTATTCTTCAAAATACACTGCTCAATTTTCTACAAAATACCCTTTAAGAGTTGTATCAGTTTTTTTAGGAATCAGCTGTACATCATTCGTTAAACTTAAAAAGTTTCTTTGTTGTCAGGATATAAGGTTAGGACTACGCCTAAGGATGTTTCGGTGATATGTATTAACTACTCTTCTTTATGGCTTGGAAGCATGGACATTAAAACAAGTGCATCTGAATAAGTTGGCTGCCTTTGAATTCTGGTGTTACAGAAGAATCCTATGAATATCATGGACTCAAAGAATGTCAAATGCAGAAGGTACTAGAAGAATAGGAAATAAACCTGAAATAATATTGACTCTCAAAAGAAGAGAACTTGAGTACTTAGGACATGTGATGTGAGGGCAAAATACTCATTTTATAAAATTATTATGCAAGACAAAATTCGAGGAAAGCGAAATATGGGAAGACAAAGAATATCGTGACTTAAGAACTTGAGGGAATGGTTTGAATGAGGAATGCAGAATTATTTAGAGCGGCAGTCAATAGGGTCTGCATAGCCATGATGATTTCTAAGCTTTGATAGAAGATGGAACTTAAATAATAATTGACAGATTCATTTAGTGAAATTTCCAAATGATTTGTTGTTACTGGAAACAGGGTATTTATTGTATTACTGATTGGTCAATTTTAAACTGTACATTTAATACATACAAAAATCAATAAATAATCATGTCCCCTTGATATCTCTCTACTCCCCCCTGATTGGAAAGTCCTGATCTATAGCATATCTTAATTTTGTATAGTAAAATTTATGGTGGTTAGTATTAACAATTAACATGTACAAAAATATTAGTATTTTAGGATTAATAATGACTTTTCAGGAAGGTAATTAGCCTGAGATGCGACAAATCTTATATTCAGCTGATATTAAACCAAATTTCCCTTCACGTGCAAAAACAATACGCAAATGTGATACCTATTGTAAAAAGAGATGATATTGATATATGTGATATAGAATTAACACCTGCAGTAATTACTTTACAGCATGTTCTTCGGTCTATGGACAATACATTGGACACATTTGAAAAAAAGGTTTGTATAAGATTTTACAATTAATTTTAATATATTAACATCTTTAACATATAATACAAAAATCTACAACTAAAAGTCCATTCACGAATATTTTTTAACCAAGAAACATGTTTTCTTCCTACACCTCTACTGCCTTCTATTTTACCTTTAATCATCAGTAGTTGTAGTATTCTATATCAATTTTTTCTCACTATATGTCCCAGATAAGACATTTTCCGGTGTTTAACAGTCTTTGGCAATTCTTTATCTTTGTTGACCCTACTGCCTCATTAGTTTTTCTTGCTGTCCAAGGTATTTTCAGCATCCATCTATAAATCCACATTTCCAATGCTTTAATTATGTTCATGCTTGATACTTTAATGTCCACATTTCTGCTCCATACAAAAGCTCCATACAGACCACATAATAGCACTTAATCATTCTTTGTCTTAGCTCTAAACTGAGATGACTATTGCAAAAAAATTTCTTCATTTTCATAAAAGTAGTTTTAGTCATTGCTATTTTGCGTTTTATTTCTATGTCTGGATCTAGTTGATCCCAAATATGTAATTTTGTGAACTTTATCAACTTAAACTCTTCTACTTCGTGAATATGATCAAGCAGAATTTTGAGACCTTTCTGACAAAATTACTGTATCGTCAGCGTATCTAATCAGATACATTAAGTAGTTTCCCGTTAATTTTTATTCCATATGTCTGTCTCTAAAGTGCCTTTTTTAAATATTTTTACGATAGCAATTTGATTCCAGGACAGATTTTTAATGATACGAATATCTTTGTCATCTATTCCTATATTTCTTAGTATCTGCATTCATTTTACATGATGTACTATATTGAATACGTTTTCGAAGTTTACGAAGCATACAAATACATCTTTTCTTTGATTACGTTATTTTTGTAATAGGATATTTAGCGCAAAAGTGCCTGTTTAGTTACTATGGCATTTCTAAAATCAAATTAGTATCTTCGAAATCTTCGCATTTGCGTCTAATTCTGTTATGGAGTATTGTTAGGAAAATCTTGAGAGTGTGGCTCATATTTTGAGCATTTTCTAGCATTGTGTTTTTTAAGTATTGCGACAAAGATGGACTTAAGCTAGTCTGCAGGAATCACTACAGTGTTATATATCGCATTAAAAAGTTTTACTAATATTTTTATGTTATCTTCATCTATTAGCTTCAACAACTCAGTTAGTGTATCATCTGGACCACAAGCTTTTCTAATTTTAGCATTTTTTTAAAGCGTGTTCTAGCTATGATTTTATCATTTTTGAGCCGTCAGTACAATTTTGGTAGGATTCGGTAATATTACTTCTGTCATCTACAAGCAACTCTGATATATACTCTTCTTAGTTCGTTCTCATTTACAATAATCTTGTTGTTATTGTCAACTAGTATAGAGGAAACTCATTTTTTAAGTATGTTGCTTATTTCTTTTACTTTTGTGTGCACATTAATTAGTCGTGCCTAGATATCACATTCTCCACTTAGTCGCACCTTTCTTTCATCCATTTTTCTTTGGCTAATTTTATCTCCCTTTTAATTCTTCTCTGTAGACGTCTATATTATGTTTCATTCGATTTTATAAGTCGAAGTTGTTCCATCAATTTCAAAACGTCTTCTGTCATCCATTTATTTTTCTTGGTTAAGATACTTCTATAATTATTGTGGAGATTTTGTTAACTTGGTTTTTAAATTAATTCCATAGATCCTCTGGATCTTCTAGTTGTCTCCGATGTTCTTTATTCTATTGTTAAATTCTTTATAATGTTATGTTTTATGCTTATGTCGTCAAAGTTAAGTACACTGCTCAAGGATTACAGATTTTAATGAACAAAGTAGCTGGAATTAAAAAGAAATATGAGCTAGAAGAATTGGAGAAGTACAATTTACCATCAATAAAAAAATGGTAGAACGAGTGTCAACATACACATATCTGGATATAGTATTAAATGAACAGTGGGACCATTCCTGTGAGTGAAGTGAGCACGAAGGAGTTAACTGAACTGTTCAACGCCATATACGATTCAGGTAATATCCCAGAGGAATGGCTATTGTCAACATTTGTAACGCTATCAAAAAAACGATCTGCGAAAACGTGCGAAGATTTCCGAACTATCAGTCTTATGAGTCATGCACTTAAAATTTTTCTTAAAATCATACATGCCAGAATTTACAAGAAATGCGAAGAAAATGTCGGTGAAATGCAATTCGGATTCCGCAATTCTATGGGTACACGTGAAGCACTTTTCACCTTACAAGTCCTACTTCAGAGATGCCGCGATGTCAGTTGTGATGTCTATATTTGTTTTATTGACTACGCCAAGGCATTTGACCGTTGTCAGCACCAGAAGATGGTCACCGCACTACAAAGAGTTGGATTGGATGAGAAGGACATTCGGATCATCATGAATTTATACTGGAACCAGCGTGCTCAAGTCAAGGTCGAAGACCAGCTTACCGACCAAGTGAAGATCATGCGAGGAGTAAGACAAGGATGTGTGCTATCGCCGACTCTTTTCAATATATACTCTGAGGAGATTTTTAATGAAGCCCTCACAAACCTAGACATGGGAATCCGAGTGAACGGTGAATACATCAATAATATCCGCTACGCCGATGACACTGTGTTACTAGCAACCAGCCTAAACGATCTGCAGGCCTTACTAGACCGAGTGCGAACTGTGAGCGTAACATACGGACTGAACCTTAATATTAAGAAAACTAAATTCATGGTTGTCAGCCGTACAAATTTAGATCCAGGGGCACTAATGGCAGGTAGCGAAGAGATCCAGAGAGTCGACAGATTCACTTACCTCGGAACTACCCTCAACGTACAATGGGACTACGCTCAAGAGATTAGATCTAGAATTGAAATGGCACGGTCTACATTTATTAAGTTGAGATCCTTGCTGTGCTGCAGTGATCTCAGTTTGGGAACCAAGATGCGAATAGTGAGGTGCTACGTTCTTCCAGTGTTACTGTATGGAGTTGAAGCCTGGACACTGACGCAAGCCACTGAAAAACGAATCGAAGCCTTCGAGATGTGGATATACAGAAGGATATTAAAAATATCTTATGTGGACCATGTCACCAACGTTGAGGTCCTACAGCGCATGACAAAAGAAAAAGAAGTGCTTAATTTAATTAAACAACGCAAGCTTGAGTACCTCGGCCACGTGATGCGGAACGAAGAAAAATATCGAATTCTTCAACTTGTTATGCAGGGTAAAGTATTTGGCAGAAGAGGACCGGGACGCCGTCGTATCTCGTGGTTGAAAAATCTCCTACAATGGTTTGGGATGACCTCAGCGGAGCTGTTTTGCAGAGCAGTCAACAAAACCATGATAGCCTTGATGATCGCCAACATCCGGACCGGATAAGGCACTGAAGAAGAAGAAGAAGGGACCATTCCTAGGAAATAAAATCATAAAATTGAAAAAACCAGAGTTGCTTTCATTCCAATGTCCAAATTATTTAAAACATATAATTTGAAATTGAAACTGAGAATGCTATGATGCTACATATTCTCCATCTTATAAATAAGAAAGCGAAGTAATGTACACAGTAAAACATAGAAAACTGGAATATTTGGGTCAAATTTTGGTTTAATTAAAAATTAAAAAAATTCTGGTGTCTATGTCGTGATCGATACTGGGCCGTCCAGTTTGGTAAACCAGTACCTATCCACTGAATTATGAACGCTACTTTATTTTTCCTTATATCACAATCATACAATATTTAATATCTTTAATGGAAATTAACCCAATTTTAGTTGACAATAAGTTTATTTTAAAGTTTCGATTCCCACTTCGGAAATTTCTTTTAGAAAACGTATTTTCAATGGAAATTGCGATTAATTCCAACTGAAGATAGTACCTAAGTATCATAAAAATGTCACCAGAAAATAGCGTTAAAACCATAATCATAATACATGTAAGTAAATTTGTAGTATGTTTTTCCTTACTTTTATTTTTTTACAGGTATTGAAAAAGAAGAGAAAAAATAATCGCAAATTTATTATTTCATCTTTAATCATTTCAACAGCAACAATGTTTATTTGTTGCAGATATTTACTTCCTAAATAATGTTTATATTATAATTGATAATAAATACTAATAATAATATGGATTATCTGTTCTTAAAAAAATTATAATCAATGATGAATAAATATTTTATAATATAAATATATTATTTTATACCAATCTGTTGTGTGTGTGTTGGTTTCCCCAAAACTCATGAATTTCTTCTTGGCTTGGGTAGGATTTAGTTTTATTTTTTACAATGGAATTCAGTTTCCTATAGAAAGCCTTCTCTTCATGCTAAAAAAGTATATTGTCGCATTTCCGGTTGTTACTAACTTTGTATCTCCTTAGGCGACCTAAATAAACGGAGAATTTTTGGTTTAACGTGTCCAGGCAGTGTTGAGCTGTGTTGTTTTTTGGATCATGCTCTGAGTGTCTTGGAGTGTTCAGAATTATTTCTTCAGCTCTTTTAATTACTTTTCGACTTATTACTCCTCGGATGTATTCCGTAATTTGTCCAATATGCCTTCGCAATAATTCAATTTTCCTCAGCATTCGTTTTCCCAGGATGCAATTCCGTTTTCAGTCCTTCCGATATTAGTACCCCGTCGTATTCTGATCTTAATGCACATATCATTAGCAATTGCTATTGCTGCACAGTAAATCAGCATATACAAATATTCTAATGTATGGGCTTCCACGATATAATTAGATAGGACTTCAGTGTTCATAATTTGTAACAGCGCACCTAGTTTCTTATAAGAGTTTATTTTTGTAGCAGTAGCCTCTAAATGGGTTTGTCCCATTAAACTTTTGTGCGGCACGTGCCATTTCATTTACCAGGCTATCGTGCAACTCGTTGTCCTGCGCGTATTAACAGGTTGAGTTTCTTGTATTAGAGGCTCAGGAGTCTGCTCGTTGGCGATTTCATTAGGGATTTGATCTACAACTAGCTCTGGGATATGAATGTCCCGTTCGACTTCGTTTCTGATGGTATCGCGTCTAGTCTCTGAGATAAGATTATTTCTTATAATTACCCGGTATTGATCTGCTATTCCCTGTTCAGATCCTTGAATCTCTAGGTACTCCCTGCAAAATTCAGCATACAGATGTTGTCGATAGACGATCGTTTCTCAACCGAGGTTCATCACCTTGTAATAACAGCGTAAAATATAAACAGTCAATTTCATGCGCTGCCTCGGTCGTCCCGCTTGAGTGCTAATTTGCAGCGCAGCACCTTGGGCACAGTTGGGCTGTAGCTGATTGTATGACAGAGGCCCGCCAACACCCTGCCATCGACATCCCGCATGCTATCACGTCCAGTGTCGGCTCCAGACGTGCCCTGACGATCTCTAGGCAGCGACCTTAAACATAAATCATAATTCATCATTTTCATGGGTTTGCATTTTATACCTACTGCCAGGTGTCAGTTTTTGTTACACGGCAAGTATCCCGCTACCCTCTGGGTATCGGTGCTACGAATAGCTAGAAATCATTCCCCATTATTATTTTTTAAATTTCATTTATTTTTTTATATTTTTTTTATTTTTTAAATATAAATTTGTTTAATTTTTAAGATGGTTATAAACAATTTTGTAGAAATTTATATTACGTATACATAGAAAGGCATTTAAATTGATGGGAAGAGTAACTGTTGTACAGACAATACATACACTTATATAAAAGTGTACTGAATACAATGAACCTCTCTATTTGACGTTTGTGGATTACAATGAAGCGAACTCTGGGCCATATTAGAAGTAATGAATAACGCAAGGATTGATTACACTTACATTATACTCATATATATATATATATATATATATATATATATATATATATATATATATATATATATTGATTTATATTTATATATATATTATATAGAGTTTTTTTATTATTTTAATATACCGCGGGCATATAAGTTAAAATACAACCCTGTACTTATTTGTAATAGTTAGAATAAGAGAAAACATTGTTCCGTGACGGGACCCTGACGAGTTTTTCCGTGAAAGACTGAGTGAATAGTGAAAGGACAATGGAACCCGTATAATTATAGATTTAGGAATAAACTTGTAATTGTATTTTGCGGTGGGCATTTTTCGAAAGTAAATAAGAATTAGATTTAGATATGAGATAACAAGAATTTGGAAACTTATTTCTGTTGAAAAAGGCAAAATTGTTAATGGTTTCTGAAAAGTAATTTGAGTGAAAGTAGTTTATTTGTTTTAAATATCATGTTGGAAATTTTCTAAATCGAAAATAAGTGGGAAAGATGAATGCTTATGATTGGTTAAAAAGGAATGGTGGGAATGAGAGAGTTGAGAAGGTTGTCTGGGAGAGATTAAAAGAATTTTATTATGTTACCGGCAGACCAGAAGAGAAGACGTGTTTTCGTGTAGTCAATCTGAGTACCAGTGTTTTCGTTTGTTAGTGAAAAAGGTGGAAGCTGAGAGCAGATCAAAATCGAGAAGATTAATACCTCTTTTGAGTCTGCATAGTCCACGAGATATAATTGAGAAAGAAAGGAGAATTTGTGAATAAAGAGTACCGGTCAAAAGAGGCTTGGGCTTGTGTTTTCGGAGGAGTAGTTTGCTGGTATGCGGTTTGGATCGATGCTGAGAACGGGAAAGATTTGATGGTAGCCGGACATAATCAATCAAGGAAGAAACTGTGGTTTGATCGAGAGGAGACATCATTGGTGTAAAAAAATAAAGGTCAGTCAAATAATTGTGTGTGTGTCATCGAATTTCCTGACTGTGGACTTAATCCATTAGCCGAACTTATTTTTGCTCTACAGATATTTATGTCACATATTACTATTAAAATAAGATTTTGTATTTTAAAGATATACCTAGATTCTATAACAATAAATGGATAATTTAATCTTCAGCTACAATCATACAATATTACACATTTATATAGATATATCTATATCATAAAATATATTCTAGTATTATTCAACATTATTCTTTATTGTGTGTTTTTTATTATTATTTTCTTTTTTTTTTATTTTTATTTTTTTTTTTTTTTATTTTCTTTTTTTTTTATTTTTATTTTTTTTTATTTATTTATTTATTTATTCATTTATTCATTTTTTTTTTTTTTTTAAATTACATTATAAGGGATGTCAACAAGGAGTACTTCTGCTCAGGGGTCTTTCAGAGCAATGCACAAACACAAGACTAGACCACGGAAAGATAGGTAAACAAATGGGATAAACACAGGTATTAATAGTTCACAATTTTAATTTTATATTAAGTATGTGTTTAATTAGGATCTCATATACACGTTCGTCTAAACTAGATAATATTGTTTTTAGATTAAAAGGTCTTGTAATATTGGTTTCTCTATATACTTGATTCATGAATTGATTTATTTCTATTATCTTTAGTCTACAGTTTAGTATCATGTGTTCTGCAGATCCTAACTCACCAGATTCACAAAGATTACTATCACTAAGACCTATTTTAAATTTGTGTTCTGGAACTAGGCAGTGTCCAAATCTAAGTCTGCATATGTATGAAACAACGATTTTTTCGCTGTGGTAATGATTAAACCATGATTTAGCTGGAATATTTAATTGTATGTTTTTGTAGAATAGCCCTTTAGTTGAGTTGTTATACCATTGTTGCCAGGTTTTGGTTTTATTGCTGGTAATATTAGCGTAAACATCATTTAATGTTAATTTATATTTACTTTCATTTTCTTGTTCGGTGGCCTTCTTAGCTAGAGTATCTACTATTTCATTGTGTTTAAGATTAGAGTGAGCTTTTACCCAACAAAATGATATTTGTTTGCCCTTAGCCCTAAGTGCGATATATGCTTTAATAATGTCAATATATATGTAGTTTGATATGTCCTTCAAACTTTCCAGTTTAAGTAAAGCACTTTTGCTGTCTGTAAGGATTAGAAATTTCTCTTCGTTATTGTTTATACTGCTTATATACTGCATTGCTCTCAGTATTGCAATAAGTTCTGCTGAAAATGTTGTAAAATTTTCATTAAGTCGTATACCCTCTTTATACCTTGTCCTAGGGTCCCACACGGCAGCGGCCACTCTCGAATTCATTTTTGAGGCATCGGTATAAATTTGGTAATGTTCCGGAAATAAAGTTTCTATATCCACATTAAACATGGCATTCCTTAAGTAAACTGGAAATTTCGAGTAATCTCTCATGTAGGTTGGTTGTATGTTTGGTATATTGTTTAGATTTATCTGAAACATGGATTGCAGAGTTGATGTGTATAGCTTATTTTTAAATTGTCTTATTCTATTGTAACTTTCGGCAAGAAGTAATGTTGGCTTTTTCCTCCAGTATTCAGTGGTTAGGTCATTTATATAAAGTTTGTGGCAGTTGTTACATATTATGCTCTCTTTAGTTATCATTTTAGTTATAAATTTTTCACACATAGTTTTCCTTCTTAACCATAGTGGTGGTTCATTACATTCTACGCTTAGGTTTGATATTGGAGTACTCATCAAAGCTCCTATACATAATCTGAGGCATTTATTTGAAAGGATGTCTATTTTTTGAAGATGGGTTTTGGCGGCTTGATTGTAAAAGTAACATCCGTAATCTAATATTGATCTTATGTATGATCTATACATTAGTAATGCTATGTTGGGATCTGCTCCCCAGGTTGTATAGTTTACTGCTCGTAACGCATTGTACCCTTTGTCAGCTCTTGCTACGATGTACTCAATATGATCTTTCCAAATCATTTTCCTATCCAGTATAATACCCAAATATTTAACTTTAGGTTGAACTTTAAACGAGACATTTTGCAACTCCACTACTTCTGGAATGTTTCGTTTTCGGGAGAATATGCAAGCTTGTGTTTTTTTGGTAGATATGTTTAATGCTATTTGATCTAGGTCTTCTTGTAGATGTTTAAATACTGTATTTATTTTACTACTGCCTTGTTCTATTTCTAATTGATCTACATATATGCATATATCATCTGCGAATTGTAATATTTTACCTTGTTTGCTAGTAATTATGCTTTGACCTATATGAGCTGTGTAAATAGTGTATAATATTGGACTTAAGATGCTCCCTTGAGGTAACCCGATGTTTGAAACTCTCGGTCCTATTAGTTTGTTATTAATTTGAAGATAAAGAGTTCTATTGATGTAAAGTTGGTGAAGTTTCCAGCAGAGTATATCTGGCAGTCCGATTTCTTTCATTTTGTGGTATAGAAGTTGTAGGTTCACATTGTCATATGCATTTTCTATGTCTATGAATGTAGCAAATACCGACTTGTTGACGGAAAATGAGTTATATATATCCAGTATTAAGTGCGTTAAATTTTCCATCGTAGAACATGATTTTCTAAAGCCGAATTGTGTTGCAGGTATTTTAGAATTTTTTTCTAACCAGAATTCTAGTCTACATTTAATCATTCTTTCCATTGTTTTTAACACACATGATGATAGAGAAATGCCTCTATACGAATCCGGACAGTTTGGTGATTTGTGTGGCTTAAGAATTGGAACTATAATGTACTCTTTCCATGCACGTGGTATATCCATACTCATCCAGATATTGTTTATTACATTTAGTAGTTGAACTTTCTTATGTATGGGTAAATTATACAACATACTATAGTGTATACCATCTAATCCTGGAGCTGAATTATTATGTCTTTTTAGGCAGTTCTTTAATTCTTCCAGACTAAATGCTTGTGTGAGAAATATGTTGTCTGTGTTTGCTTCGTCATTTTCATGTCTATTATCCGTAGGGTTCCTGTGATTAATTTCTCCTTCTATAACCCAAGGTCTAGCAATTTTATTAAAAAATATATCTGTCCACTCATTTACAACTATCGGATTATTGGGAGGGTTATAAACGTTTTTTAATTTTCTTATTTCCTTCCATATTTTGCTAATGGGTGTATTTTTATTTAAACTATTACAAAAGTTTTTCCAAGAAGCTCTTTTGCTGCCTAAAATAATTCTTTTTTTATAAGCTTCTGCTTGTTGGTATTTTAAATAATTATCGTAATTAGATAGTCTTTTAAACTGCAAAAAAGCTTCTTTTTGTTGTCTTATAGCGTTCCTACAATCATCATTCCACCATGGTTTATTAAATTTTGCATTGGGCCCCCTTTTCCTCTCTGGAATAGAGCATTTACTAGCTAAATTGATTGAGTCACAAAATGTGGAATATTCTTGCTCTGAACCATCTGATATATTATTATTCTTTTCATTGTTTAAGAGATAGGTAAAGAAAGCCCAGTCTGCCTTTTTAATATCCCATGTAATTCTAGATCTAGATATATCATTAGTTTCAATGACATCATTACTATTAGTAACGTTATTATCAGTATTATGGTTAAATTCTATTACTATTGGGTAGTGATCAGAGCCCAGACTCAAAGTTTCTGTGTGCCAATTAAATTTGTAATAAATATCCCTAGAGCAAATTGTTAAGTCTATAGCAGATCTATTTAAATTCATAGGTCTACGAATTAATGTTTCTGACCCATCATTTAGGAAATTAAGTCCACATTCCTCCATAGCCTCAAAAAGATAAAGACCTTCTTGATCGGTGACATCACAGCCCCACATTTTATTATGGCAGTTGAAATCTCCCCCTATTAAAAAAGGTTTTTGTAAACTAATAAAAAATTTAACCCATTCGTTTTTTGACACACATAACTTGGGTTTTGCATAAATGGAATATAAATTTAAGATTTTATTATTTATTTTAATCTGTACTGCAACGCACATGACATTATTTATTTTATAAAAATTTAAATTGTTCTGAAAATTGATATTTTTTCTTAATAATATCGCTACTCCTGCATAACCATCTGATCTATCTTCACGGAAGATGTTATATTGGGAAAAACTTATCTTTGAATTCGGTTTTAACCAAGTTTCACTTAAAAGAATAGCTAAGAATTTATTTTCGAAAATGTACTTTTCAAAATGGCCTTTATTGTTCACTATTGATCGTGAATTCCATTGTAAAATCTTATTATTTACTAGGGCCATTTAAAACTTTTTCTATATTACTTTTAATGTCGTCTAAAATTTGTTTGTTTGCTATTGGAATTAAGTTTTTGTCTAAGAAATTTTTAAATATTGTTACTATATTATCAGTAATTTGTTTACTAGTTAGTGAGTTTTGTTGGACTATTTTTGTTTGATTTTGATATAATGGGTTGTTTATAATTGGTAGCGACGGGTAAGCAGAGGCGCTTGCAGTGTCCAGTATATTTTCGTGTTCTTTTGAATAAGGATAAACTGATTTATTTTGAGCTCCTTCGCTCCATTTTCTTTTGGTTGTCACTGTGTACCTATTTCCTGTGTTTGTTGAATTCAGGACTGTCCTATAGCTACTGCTGTATTTTAATTTTGCTTCTTCAAAAGGTATATTTTCATTTGCCATTATATATTTAATGCCCTTTTGTTTTTCAAACTCAGCGCACTTGTTTCGATCTAATGCTGAATGGTTTCCGAAACATAATATACAAGTGGGATCTGTTAAATCGCATACATCTGAATCATGTTCCTGTCCGCACTTGCTGCATCTTTTCTTACCTCGACATTGTGACGTAACGTGTCCGTATCTAATGCAATTAAGGCATTGTATTACTCTCGGAACGTAAGGTTCCACTTGGTATATCATTCGTTCAATGATTACTTGTTTTGGAATCATTTGGCCTCTGAAAGACACCACTATCGTACCCGTCTCCACCAGTTGATCATTTTCTTTTCGCTTTATTCTTTTAACGTTTATTACTTTAAAATTGCCGTATCTTGGAACAATAATATCTTTTAATTCGTTTTCTGAAATATTTTTGTCTACCCCTTTAATTACCCCACTCTTTTGAGTAAAAAAATTTGGAATATATAAATCGTAATTTCTTTCTATTAATTTTTTACATTCCACTAAAATATTAGCGCTTTTATATGTGTTACATTCAATTTTAATTTTATTTTTTCCTATAATATTAATATTAACAATATTATCTTTAATTGCAGGTACTGCACCTAAAATTAATCGTGCTGTCGCTATGCGATGCAATCGGCCAATGTTACCTTCCTTATTCTGCATAAAAACAAAATAAGGACCTTGGTCACCTTGACTGTATTTATTTTTCACCTCTGACATTATGGACTGGCCTATATTAATATTTGTTTTATTGCTTACCTGATAATCTGGTAAAAAGTTTTTTGAATTTGTTATCGGTACCTGTTTTGATTGTGTATTAATATCAATATTTATAATTTCCTCAAACTGCTTTTGTTTTTCATTAACTTCATAATCCATATTACTAGCAACATCGTCAATCCTTCCTCTGTCAGGTGGATTTCCTCTGCCATCTGTATTTAATTCCATTTTTTGGTAAAAACAACAACAACAATTAATTAGCACTTCGATACCACAGAGAACTATTCGCTTCCGCTGCTACAATCGAACTAGTCAAATAATTTGAATGAAAGAAAATTTTAAGATATTCTAAAGATAAAATCAAATATAAGCATAAGAACTAAGATTCCAAGTTTCAAAGAGTTATTTTTTTTGTGAATAAATTATATTTTTATATGGTCATTTTTTTTAGTAGATATTATTATAAAACAGATCAATAGATAGTTTGTAATTAAAATTAAATTTAGAGTATAGGAGTTTGTTGGGAAAGATAATTGCCCACAAAAGTTATTTATTAATATTCATCGTATTGCTTATTGAAAATAAATAATAATTTGTGTGCATATTTATGTTGTTTTAATGTTAGTTCCGTTTCCTGTTCTATCCCGATTATGAGCAACTAGGAGATACTGAACCCACTAGAAGAGATATATAAAGTAAACTGATTAAAGTAAAATTAAAAAGGCACCCTGAGAATTTTTAATAGTAATTGATTTGTGACCCTGCATAAATTAGTGAATTAATTAATTAAATAATTGGATTAATTAAATTAGTGTTAATTAATAATAAAACATCATAAAGCAGACCACAACAATATATATACATATATATATATATATATATATATATATATATATATATATATATATATATACATAAATATATATACATATATATATATATATATATATATATATATATATATATATATATATATATATATATATATATAAAAAATGTGCACTCGTAAGTGAAAGGGATATTTTCGGTCAATTTGGAGATTAAAAAAGAAAAGAGTTGTGCTACTTTATCTTTTTATTGAATACGTTTCGCCCACTGTTCAATGGGCATCGTCAGTTCATCTTTAAAAGATCTGTAGCATTAAGATACAATTAAATTTTTTTGATAGATTTTAGAATCCATCAATGTTTTTAAAAGTTAAATTATAAAACTAATTAATATAAAATTACTTAAATTGGGAATCTTCCGGCATTCTGTGTTTTTGCTGTTTTATTTAGTAAATTAATTTTTGATGTGTCTTCACCATACTAATATCTTAATGCTACAGATCTTTTAAAGATGAACTGACGATGCCCATTGAACAGTGGGCGAAACGTATTCAATAAAAAGATAAAGTAGCACAACTCTTTTCTTTTTTAATCTCCAAATTGACCGAAAATATCCCTTTCACTTACGAGTGCACATTTTTTATATTAAATTAAACGGTCATA
This sequence comes from Diabrotica undecimpunctata, assembly GCF_040954645.1. Classification (NCBI taxonomy): domain Eukaryota; kingdom Metazoa; phylum Arthropoda; class Insecta; order Coleoptera; family Chrysomelidae; genus Diabrotica; species Diabrotica undecimpunctata. Next base: position 33,033,598 of record NC_092808.1, read on the forward strand.
TTCCTTAAAGATATATATATATATATATATATATATATATATATATATATATACATAAATATATATATATATATATATATATATATATATATATATATATATATATATATACATATATATATATATATATATATATATATATATATATATATATATATATATATATATATATATATATATATACGACAATCAAATTATGTAAATAAACTTAGCAGAAGATCTAACGACAAGGAAAATAAGATCGGAAACAGGAGTTAGACAGGGAGACACGATCTCTCTAAAATGATTTACTCGTGTATTAGAAGATGTGTACAAAAAAGCAAATTGGAAAAAGCGCGGAATTAAAATCGATGACAGATTTTTAAATCATCAAAATTTACCAATGGCATAGTACTCATAAGCAACAATACAGAGGAACTACTTACTCTGTATGCTAAAGGAACTTAAACACGAGAATCTGAGAAATCGGTTTAGAAATAAATTTAATAAAACAAAAGTGATAACAAAATCAAATTACTTACTAGTTAACTATAGCATTTTTCATATAAAAATGCTTGCACGTCATTCAAGATTTACGATGTCAGAACCCCACAGCGTTGTCAAAACATCAGAATAGTTAGTAAGTGAGGAATTTTTAAAATGTCAACTATTTGTCAAACTATTATATAAACAGTAAATAAACTTAGTTTTAAGACTACTGCAATACAATAAAATACATAAGAAAACATTTTAATACAAAATTATATATTTTAAATTTACCTCTAGTTTTAGGGATTTAATAGTAAAAACGTCCCACCATTATTTCTTGTTCAAAATAATCTATCTTATATGAAAGCTTATCAGCTTTCTACAGACTATTTATTTGTTTTGGCATAGCACAATCACAATACACAACAATAATTAGTTTTTAAAGCTATTAATCTAAATTTAATATGTATTTATAAATACAATTTATTAATATACATTATATTATGATCAAATTGTGTAAGAAATCAAAACATAAACAAAATTCTTACTCTAAAAAAGCGGCAACACTTTATACACTTTTACCACACGCTGAACTGTCAATAAAATTTGAGGTATTCCTGTATCAGTTGCGTACAATTGTCTAATCTATTTAATTAAAATTATTATTTTGTGGAATTTTAGACTTAAAGACTAATTTCATAAAATTTATATTATTAATAAAAACAAATGTTTTTGGTTATTTAATCAATATAATTATTACACCATGTTGACGTCTATGAAAGATCGAGCAGTTCCGTATGGGTTTCGTATTATTAGCTGTCTTAGGAAAATTTGAACTCTAAGGTTGACGTTCTGGAAATTTTAAATATAAGTGACGTCACTTTATATAAATTGTGACGTGCAAGCATCTTTATATGAAAAATGCTATAAACATAAATTTATTTGTAAAAAATATTTATAAAGGAAAAGAAAATCTCTATTTCATTAAAAATACAAAATTGTATACATATTTATTATATTCTTTGCGTTTACGTTCGTTACGTGTTACGTTACTTACTGTGCTTTGACAGAACGCTGGATCACCAATTTGACACCATCTACCGACAAGCGTCTGAAATAGAACTTGACTGAAAGACGGCGAAAGCAAGAGTGAGAGAGTTGATCATGATCTGTTTCTGTTCGTAACTGTTCGTTCTACAGACGCCATAAGTGAAAAGTAATTTTGTGTAATAGAATAAAATTTATATCGACTGCTATGGAAATAAGTGAGTAAATTAGTTGTTTGGTGTTCTCTATATAAAACTGAACGTCCTAATAAAAACAAGTGCAAAGCGCAATTAAAAATTGTTACATTCAACGTGAAAATTTCGAGTATTGAAGTAGATACCCCAAGCTGTTTGACCCGTAAACAATGTTCAATTCGGTTTTAATAGGATATACTGATTTTTTATCCTAATTTCATCCGTTAATAAAAGTTGTACTTGTGTGCTGGCAATTGTTTCGTGTTGGTATTTGTTTTTATTGTTATTGTTTTATAGGTGTGAAGGTGTGTTTGAAGTCGGCCGGTAGTCAGGTATTATAGCCTGGATAATTAATATTTTAAATATCCAACTACCAGTTTTAACCCTAGATATTATATCTGTGTAATGATTCTCACGTGCATAATGTATAGTATTCACATTTTACAGGCTTATGATCTCTGTTTGTACACTAGGCACCTACATAATTCAAGGGCATTATATCAACTATGATTGGATACAAACTTTTTGTATCAATTCTTTGAATGCTTTTTTATTTTCTCCAAGAGGCAATTACAAGTTACTGAAATAGCTAATTATAACTTTATTCCGCTTGATGTATTAATGTTTTGAGTTTTTTATCATTAATTTTACAATGTTGCCATACTGAGAAATACAAGATTTCTCTTCTTTTTATTGGGAGTGTTTCTGTTTACTGATCAAATACTTGTAGGAAATTAAAAATAAATGGGATAATTATTTATTTGATATGAAATGTAAAAATATTTATTTAAAATTTTTTGTTTTCTTCATTTTTTTGGTACCTTGAATTTGACTTCAGATTCTGAACAGCTCAATATAAAGACAAACCAAAATTTTAAACTATGTCCACATTTTGCCATATATCTATTTGTGTTTACCCAAACTTCATTCAACCAGATTTTAGCTATAAAAACATGTTAACAACACAATGTTTTGATCTCCTAGTTAAATCTCAAAATAAGCCATGTAAGTCTTTTTCACAGGCTGGTTTTTTATTCTCTTTTAATTGTATTTGCCAACTATAAATAGCAAAAAAAACTCTAATTTTAATAGCATTCTCATTCTCAAAAAACACTTATTAATCAATAATTTCAATTTAAAGTGACAAGTGTCTAGATATATTTATAGTTATTGATGGAGATATTTGTTGAAAAGTATATAATTACGAATTTATATGAATTATACTAGTTTTTGGATTATTAAGGGAAATTAAGGGTATTTATGGTGAAGATAAAACTTCCTTACCTAGAAGTATTAGGCAAATAATAAACAATAATCAAATTTTTGATAATTCTACTGACAATGAAGAAGGTCTTGCAGCACTATAGATGAACATTTCTGAAATATTTAAGTTTTGTCTATATCAAAATCTAAAACAAATAGAAGAAACTGTTAATGATGTTTTTGGAATCAGCTTTTTTTTTCTATAGAAGTGGTCTGTTGTAAACCAGTTGTACTGTAGCCAGTTGGCTTATTGTACATCTTTTATTCACTAATGATACCCATTCCAGGATTCTGGAACCCTGTTCCAGCTTATAAAGAACTAGAGGATGATTATATGTTTTGGAGTCCCTCAGTAATCTCCAAAAGTGTTTGCTGTCTGTTGTCTAATTACTCACAGTCATATAAGATATGGTTGACTGTTTCAGGTCTTCTACTAAAAGTCTGCAGTTTAATTCTCTATTAAACAGTCCCATTGTATGCAGGTGTCTCTTGACTGGTGCATATCCAGTGAGGAAACCTAAGCTGATTTCTGCTTGTTTTCCACAGTACTTAAGCCTGATTAGCACATATCTATCTAATATACATTTTGGTATGTGTTTAAGCTAGTATGTTCTCCAAGTGAGAGTTGTATTGCCTTTAATTGAACCCTAAACCAAAGTATTTTATACCAGTTCTTCTGCAAGTTCGTCAGCTTATTCTTCTTCTCATATATTCTCATTTATTTAATTGGATATTGTATTATTCTATTATATAAAATATAGTTGTATTACAGGTAACTCATATTGTTGAAATTCATTTTCAGGCATTTGAGAAGAACATATAATGAACACAACTTTAAATCCTGTCACATCTCAAACAAGTTCAGCAACTCCTAATAAACCAATGCATCCCCAGGGGGCTCCAGTATCATACGGACAGCCTTCAGGGCCTATAACTCAAAACCCTTATCCAAATACTAATATGGCACATAATCATCCGCCATCTCAACAGAACCATTTCTCTCTTGGTGGTAGTTCTCCTTTTAATATGGGTGCTATCCCAGCTAGTAACCACCCTTTGGCTAACAATCAGTCATCCAGTGGTCAGGTTTACAATGCACCAAAAAATGTTTCATATTCCAGTGGGTTTCAAAATGCACAAAACGTAAGTAATAATAAATTATTTCTAAAAAAATTATTTATTTAAAATTTTTTAATTATGATCTAAATATTTTGTATGTTTTTAGCAAAACACATTACCTCCTGTTGTCCAAACATTACCAGCTACAAATCCAACAGCCTCTACTCCACAAGGTGTCCCCTCCTCACAAAATTTATCAAATTCCAATTCCAACTCAAATTCCACTGTACAAGGTAAAGAACCTTCAGTAGAAAAGGAAAGGCCTCAGTCTAATGGTACCACAGAAGAAGAACCATCAAGACCAGTGGAAGAAAAACCAGAACCTCAGGAAAATCATGTGATACCTGAATCTTCAAACACAACTGAAACCTCTGAAGTACAAGAACCCCCAAGCGTAAGTTTAAAAATTAAAAACTCAAACTCAAGTCTTTTAAAGTAATAATAAAGGACTTTTTAAAATAACTTCTGTTTTGCTCTAGTTGTTATTTAATGTTAAGATTACTGGGAATTACATTTCTTTAATTCTCGTGAGACATTATGAAACTATAGTAGAATTATCTCACCCATGCATGATAACTACAGCCTTTTTAGCTATCTAGGAGGATGTACTAGGTTGAATTGTGTCTTTTGCTAAGAAACAAGCTGAACTAAGATGGATAGAGACCCTTTGATACATAGGTACAGAAAAAATTTATGGTGGGTATTACAAAATTATCCAGATATCTACCAAAGTGGACCCACGTTATGTTTTCACTCAGTAGACAAAGATCACAATTCTGCCCTGATAAGGTAAAAAGCAGTAAGTAAGTGCCAAAATAATGGTTTTGAGCTATTTGCAATTTAGGATATCTTCTTCCACACAATTTATTATTTATTTAATTTTAAGCAGAAAAACATTAAAACACATTAAAAAATATATCTTAATTTTTGACAAACAAAACAATTGTATTACTTGGTTTTTGGCTGAAAATTCAGCAGTTACTGCTGTTTACCATAATAATCAGGTTGTTTTCTTAAGAAGTAAAAATGTATAATTTTCAGCTTTATGTAAATATCGGTTTTGAAAATAAAAACAAAAATGCAGAATGAAGCGGTAGTATAATCAAATTAAAAATAAAATGTAATTCACATTAATGGAAAAGAAAAAATGGTAATTAATTACATAATACTGAAAAAACTATTCGAAATTTATTAAGTTTTCTACATTATCTTCTTTTAATGAATAGCAAAAATGCCGTCTGTTTTGAGGCATGAGGGGTACAGTTGCGAAATTATACCTTGTTTCTTTTGCGTAGGGACACCTGTACGCGTAGATCGCTCTCTAATTATCGCGTAGTTTACTAGGAATTTCTAGTTTAAAATTTTCTTTAAGAAAATTATATTCTTTAAAATTTTCGTCGTTAATATTATTTTTATAAAATGCCGTCTGAACTATACCACAAATATATCGCAAAGCAAAGGTCTATCCGTTTTTTTTTTATTTGGCTTTTTAATCTCCAGATTTCCAATTTAAATCATCTTCGTTTTTCAAAAAATTACGTTCATTTTTTTTTCATCATAAATATTTCCTTAATTTGTGATCTTCATGCTCTGTTCCACACTGTGATGAACTGAATCCGCACTCATGAAGGTGTGGCCTGTCTCACAATATTTTAGGGTAATTTGAGAGGTGGCAATCATTTTTGTATTTACCATTGTGACAAACATGGTAAATAAGCACCAATTTTTATTTTGGGCTGAGAAATTGTCTGTTCAATACAATACTTTAACAGCGTCTCTTTCTTCGACTAAAGCTCTACAATGTGCAACTTCCTCTGCCTTTCTTCCAGCCACTCCTTCATGGCACAAGACTGATATGTTTTTTTACTGCTTCTACTCTTCTTGTCTGCCATTGCTGCAAAGGTTAGATGAAAAGCCACATGTCGTCTTGTAAAAAATGTCTTCTGGCTTCCGGTAATCTGCTGATCCCTGTCTATCTTTATTTGGGGTTATTGATTCCGGTCTTGAATTGCGTAACATCGTTGTGATAAACTTATCGTTTGTTTCGATCGTTTTTTTCGTCATAGCCAAGAGTTCTTAAAAATAATTTTTTACATATGCTCTGTGTATGTGCGTTTTCATGTGGTAAAATATAGATTAAAGTTCTACTTCTCTTTCTTACTTCCACCTTAGTTGTTCCATGTGCTTTATCTTTGTATAATACAACCATGTATCCAAGCTCTTCTTGCATTGTAATCCATTTTATAGAATTAATTCCAAATGGCTACTCTTCTTTCCTCTTTTATTTTTTCTACACATCTCTTCTTGCATATATATGGTCTCCTTAACTGATGACTTTTCTTATCTCTTTCTCTCCTTTCTGAATGTCTTCTTACTATTTTCCTATTTCAGGTACGAACTTCATCACCTATGTTTTCAGTTTCATTACCTTCAGTAATATTATTGTCTTCTGAACTATCAGTCTCATGGAGATAATTTGGATCATCAATTGAATTGTCGGAGTATCCACTAGTTTCATCTAGTATTTTTCTGTTGTCTTGTGCCTTGTTAACCAATGAACCAGGTGTTGAAAGGTCTAAAATATGAAAGTTTATGTAGAGTTAAATCCGAATTTAAGAAACAACCAATTACTTACCTTCTTGATCTGATGCTTCTGGCACATACGTCTTAAAAACGGGCAGTTGTGCTACAGTAGTCGTAGTAATTTCTTTGTCGCTTTGTTTTTCCATAGCCGATACTGATGAGTTAAGTGCTGTCTAAAATATGAAAGATATTTATAATTAAATTCGCAGTATTTCACGAAAAAAAAATCAAATCAATGGTTTTATTTAGTTTAAATTTGTTTATTAATTTTAATAATAATAATATTAATTGCTTGAAAAAACATCGAACATCCAAGAGTCGAAAAAAACTGACTAATAAATAAAATACAATTAACACAAAGAATTAGAGACAACTAGATATTAGACAAAAGTAAAAAAGAACAATACAATATACAACATCATTATTAAACAACAAAATAAAATTATAAATATAATCAAAATTGGTACTGTAGCAAAAACTGGTGTAGACATATTACTCATTTATAACAAAAAAGCGTTAATTTTAAAAACATATAAGTACCTACCGTCTTGAGCTGATACTTCTGCTTGTGTTACCAAGGACATTAAATATTTACCCCGTGAGGTAAACATGTTATTTAAACAGTTGGTGCACTCCACAAAATACAACACCTTACATACACTCCAAATGGTAGACTAAACAAGTCTAAGTACGGTCTGAAACTGCAAATTAAACTTTCTGCGTTATGCCATGTGTTTATTTTAACGGATATTAAATCAGGTGATGTTTAAGCAAATGGCAGTATCTGAGAAGATACTGCCTTATGTCATGATATTATAATACAAACTTGGAATACAAATGTGAAGGAAAATAGCAGTATCTACTTTAATAAGTAGATACTGCCGTTTACATTCACATTTAAAATTGTGTTCCAGGTCTTTGTGTAGACAAATAGCAGTAATTAGACTTTAGATACTGTCTGTTACCATCACATTGAGAGATACTTTGTTGGTTACTGCTTTTTGCCATTGCTATTTGTGGTGTAAGTTGACTATCAATGTGCTTCAAACCCTTTGTAAAAGTAAGAGCAGTTAACACTTAGGTAGGCTACATTAAAATCTAATTTTTGACAAAAATGTCACTTACTGCCTTTTACCTTAACACAGCAGAATTGTATTTCCCACTAGTCTCTCCTCCACATTGTGGATGAACACCCATCGTAGCATTACATGGAACGATAAAACTGATTGTTTCCAATCCAATTACTCTTAAAGCAAGCCACCAACTTGGAGCAACTGAGACAAAAGGTAATCAAACTTAGTCAAAACATCTCAGCAAATGAACTCAACGCCATGAGAAAGGCGTTGAATAATAAATTTGGTTTCTGTTTGGCACAAGGTGGGGTTTGTTTGAAGATTTAATTCGCTAAGATTTTTATTTGGTTTAGAATTTCTAATTGATTGGAATTATTTTTAATTTAGGCAATAGTGTTAGAATTATTTTCTGTTTTATTTCATTTTTATAGAACTAATTTTATTTTCACACCTACTACCTTCAAAAAAAAAAATTAAACAAATATTTTATTAAAAGACGTAATTTTTTACGTTTTTAATAAAATTCAATACATCTCCCGTGAATGGTCATTTAATACTGAATGAATGAATTAAGAATGAATAAATGAATTAATTTTCCCACAGCGAGAAAGAGACAAGCAAGACAGTGCCTTTTTTCTTGTGACATCTTAATACAATTTACTATTTTTATTGGGAATAAGCCACAATTTGACTTTAAAATAAATAAGTTTATTCTAATGTTTCAATTTCCACTTCAGAAATTGTTCTCAAAATACAAAACATTAATAAATCTTATTATTAATCTTTTGTATTTTGAAAACAATTTCCAAATGGGAAATCAAAATGTTAAAATTAATTTACAGTAGACTCCCTCTTAACCAGCCACCTGGGACCAGAGCCTGGCCGGTTGACCAAATGGCCAGTTAACCCCTCAAAACCTACCGTCTAAATATTCATACGCAAAAAATACCATTTTTGTTTAACCTTGCAGCGAAAAGACGGCGCTGGTTTCTGTTTATTGTGTCAAATATCAATTAAACAACGTGTGGTGTTTATATTTTATCGGTTATTTGGTGTATTTAGTTAAAAATATGGCTTCTAAATCAAATCAAAATGACGTGACAACTAAATTCCGTCAAAAGTGGGAGAGGAGGTAAGTCTTTATACAAAAATATTGATAAGTTGTTATGTTTTTAGTCAAATTCTTTGTTTATTTTTTCATTTAGAGGTTATATTACACTACTGTTTATATTTAGTGGTATACAGAATCACTTTGTGTTACCGAGGGTATTCAAAAATTAAGCGTATGAAAATTCATACGTTAGGATTTTATGACCATTAGTTTAGTTAGGCATTGTAATTTTATATTTGTTTTATTTTAGGAGACCACTCACTACCGAAGAGCTAATAGCGTGTCTGGAAGAGTCCGATAGTGACGATGAACTTGCCGGTGCACAATTAATAGACATTACATTGTTTCCCCCTGAAAACGACGGAGACACGGATATCAATGAAGTTCCAGAGGAAGAAAATAGCAGAGTGCTCTCAGGTGGAAATAATTACACAAGACCGTGAAAGGATGGAATTGCATTTGGAACCCTCTACTTCAAAAATGAGAACAGGATCAGCAAAGAACATACCTAAGCCTAAAAAATTGAAAGTCGAAAAAACAAGACGTTCGTGGAAACCCTTGCATTTTGTAGAAGAGTTGCCACAGGATTCTAATTTAAAAAAAAATCAAATTTAAAATCGACCTAAAATCATAAATGATATGATCGAGTCAGGAGGTCGCACAATTGATTTTTTTTAAGCTTTTCTGGTCATTGGAATTTGTTCAACAAATTTGCGAAGAGTCCCAAAAATATGCGAAGTACAAAAATGGAAATGAATCTTTTACAATTGCTCCTGGAGAGTTCTATAAATTTTTGGCTATTTTTTTGCTTTCTGGATATGTGAAACTTCCAAATCGAAGAATGTATTAGGAGAAATCGACTGACACCTACAACCCGGCTGTGTCAAATGTTATGTCTCGTGATAGGGTGTTTAAATACTCCTAATGGATACTGCGTTAAGTTTGAACTATATGAGGGGAAGAGCCAAAGAGATACTAATATGCCTTTAGGCAGTTCTGTTAAAAAAAGGATGGCTTTAGGATATGTTCCTGAAGGAAGTGAAATTTTCCTTGATAATTATTTCAATTCCTTGCTATTACTTGAAGACATGAGAGAGTACAATATAAATGTGACTGGAACAATTCGCTCTAATCGAGCATGTGTCGAACATGCACCGTTAAAAGATTTAAAAAAGAGCCCCGTGGATCTACTTATGGTCTTAGAGATGAGTCAAAAAATATATCTTTGATACGTTGGCATGATAATAGCCAAGTTACGTTGGCTACAAATAAAAGCGATGATCTTGTCACCAAAACAACAACTTGTAAACGTTACAGTCATATTCATAAACAACGGGTTGCTGTTCTGCAGCCATCTTTGATTCAGGAATACAATACTGGCATGGGAGGTGTGGATTTGTTTGATCAGTGGCGTGGTCGTCATCGCATAAACATTAGAAGTCGAAAATGGTATTGGACAATATTCCGATTTTGCCTCAATGCATCGATAGTGAACTCCTGGATATTATTTAGAAATATCGAGCCAAAAATCAATTAAATAGATTTCATTCGACAAATAGTAAATACTATATCATCAACACCTAATCTTAGTACTCCTACACCTCAAAGAACCTCAAATGTCCTTGATGAAGTTCGATATGACAGACTTGATCATTGGTCGATCAAAAATCAAACACAGAGACGTTGTGCAAGACGCCATAAATGCGTAACTTTTATTTGCATCAAATGTAATGTTGGACTTCACATTAACTGTTTTAAATTGTACCACTTGAGATAAATTTATTTTGTTTATAATTTTAAGTTTTCTTTGTAAACGTTCATTAGTTCATTAGTTTCGTTTCTATTATTGCATAATTTTTAATCAAAACATGGTGTTGTGAAAGCCTAGCGTATGAATATTTAGACAGCTATTTACGACCACCTAGGTATATTTGAAACAAAAATGCCTTAAGTATATTGTATCTTAATCCATTTTATCGCCAAATTGAAAAGAAAAACATTTTTGAATAAGTTTTAAGGGGGTCAGGTTTTGGGGGGTTAATTTGATGTGCAGGCATTTTTATGAGAAAAATCAAGTACATACATATGTATATCAAACACATGTACAGGAAGGTATATATTAATAAAAATCACGGAGTATACAGTTGAAAAAATACTATTTATTTCTATGTACATATATACATACTTAAATATTTTACAAACTTGTTTTAAAAAAAATCGGAAATTTTCTTCTGCTTCTTGACATTAAGTGAATTTTTAAAAGCTATATCTCTCCATTTTTTAAAAGCCAAGACGTCTATTGAAGATGACCCAGGTTGTTGTTCAATATACTTCAATGCCACCTCCATTGCAGCCCTCACTTCGGTGTGGCCGACCTTTTCCTCTCCTTCAACATCATCTCCTCATTTTCATAGGGCTCTTCATGTATTGCTAGTGTAATTATTTCGTCATCTGTCAAAAATTTGTTTTCAAGTTCCTTATTACAGTTCATCCATTCTTCAATATCTTCGGTCTGCAATTGGACATTTTCGGATAACATTTAGAAATCTTGAAGAATGGTGGTAAAATTATCTTCTTCGTGTAATTGTTGACACTCAACAAGTTCCTCAATGTTGGTCCAAAGTTTTCGCCAAGACTTAACGAAAGTAGAAGCAGGAATTTCTTGGAAGGAGGAAGCTAACATGTAAACTTTAAGTTAATTTTTTTTGATATCAATAAATTGAGATCTTCACTTTCTGCGCATTGTAAAATTTCGGACAGTAATTTACGCCTGTATCGTCTTTTCAAGCTGTCAATCACCCCTTGATCCACTTACGTGTGCATAACTATCTCCGTGACGTGCCTTCCAGCGAGTCAGCCAACCTCCACTTGCAATAAATTCGCCCTCCGTCTATAATTTTGATGTGTATACATAAAGCCTTTTCCCTTAGAATCGGGCCGCTAATAGGTGTGCCCCTTCGCCGTTCTTGAAGGAACCATAACCAAAGAGCTTCGTCTACTATCTCGAATTTCGTATTTTTAGTACATCTAGTTTTTAGATTTTTATCTGATTCCATTTGGGCCCAGAAATCCTTGATTGAACGCCGATCCCTTCGCTAGTCATTCACTGTACTTTTCCCCACATTCAACTCTGAATTCAATCCTCCTCGAAAGCAAAAACAACTGACAACTGGGGCGAGAGACGATCATCAAGCGGCGCTCATACACAAAACAATAGGAAGGGGGAGTGGCTGGTTAATGCGGTACCGGTTAAGAGGGAGTCTACTGAATTTTAAACTGAAATTGTGGCTTATTCCCAATAAAAATAGGAAGCTGCCATTTAAATCAATTCACTTAAATATGATTGTCTTACCATATTTTTCAAATGCTAAAAAGATGACACATCAAATAAAAATAATAAGTTTGGCAACAATGTTAACCTTTCCTTGAATTACTTCAATTCGAGTTTTGACAAGATATTTTAATTAGCATGTTAAATTCTTTTCCTATTGGTATATAAAGTATATTTAAAGTTTAAATTTTAAACCAGGCCTTTTTCAGTGTTATCTGTATCTATTTATTTAACTATGCTGTTTCATTTTAATTTCCATATAATATTTTAAATCTTCCACAATTTTGAATTTTTTAAATATTAAATGAACATATTTATTTTGTTACACATCTATATTGCTTCCTACAGCATTCATATATTTCAATTAAAGGATTGTAATTCACACTTATGTTCAAGTAAGCCATATAGTTAACACCTTAAAAACATTGTTAGTAAACTAGCTTCATTATGATAGTCCATTAAAGAGAAGCTACTTTTGTAAACAATTGATTCAGCAATTTCATATGTTACGAAGCTATAAGAATCTATGTGCTTGGTATCAATGCAGATCAATTGATTTGATTAGAGCAGCAAGTTGAAAAATAAAAATAGTTATTAAGATTGCCAACCTCAGTAGGGAGACAGCACTCTTAATAAGAAGAATTCATTTTCTGGACATATGTTTTCCCTTGTTCTCTCTACATACAGTGCTGTTGTGTGTGATCCATGTTATTCCAGTATGGTTTATATCCTGTAACATGCTGAAATATAATGTTTTTAATGCTTGAATATTGTTTGTTTGTGATTTACTGTCAAAATAATAATGTTTACTTATTTACATATTTTCTGTATGTAGGAACCTCCACAAGAAACACCTGAAGAATTAACAACTGAAAAACCCAAATCTCCCGAGCCAACACAGCAAGAAGCTGAAACAGCTCAACAGTCCTCTCAAGACAAAGTAGAAGAAGCTGCATCAGTTTCACCTTCAGTATCAGATTCTGTTCAAGATGCAGAGTCAATTCCAGATCCTGCACCAGTCCTCCCATCACCATCAATAGCAGAAGCTGCTGAATCTGTAACTAGACCAATTACCCCTCCCCCTTCAGTAACTGAACCTGCAAAATCAGCCACCCCTGTCACGCCTCAGAAAGAAACACCTGATCCTGAAATAGTTCAAAGTGATAAAGGTAAAATTTATTTTATTTAAACATTCTTAAATTAAAATAAATTTAAATTTTTATTGGCAATATTCAATGTGTTAAATCTAGTTGCAGAAGAATCAGAAAAGGCAAAAGATGCTCCAGAAATAGATCCATTAGCTGATCCTCTTGAAACAGCAGCTGCTGATAAATCTGCACAAGAAAAAGATGAAGTTGAAGCTGAAAACAGAGAAGAAAGTGAAGATAATGAAGGTAAATAATGACCAAATATTTTTATTTCGTTAAAAATTATTTATTACTTAAAATTACTAAATTAACACAAAAATGGACTATCATATTAAGAAAATATATATTTTTTAATCAAGCAAGTGTTTGTGAAACAATTGTATATTTTTATTTTCCAACATTTAGAAAAAACTAGCCAGTTTATTTTTTTGAAAAGATACTTAATATTGTTTATTCAATATATACTGTATGTGCGGATCCTTCTTCTAATCTCACACACATAAGATGGGTTGAAATATCTTTTCTTTGATTGGCAAACCTGGTACCAAATTAATAAGCATCAGAGGTAAAATGCACAATAATAAATTTTTATTTTGACTTATTAACAAGCTATTCGCTACTACACTATGTTACAATTTATATTACTTAAATGCAGGAGAAAATAGAGACAATTTATCTTTAAAAATGCGAAATGTGTTTAAATGTGATTTTTAGCGTCTTATCTCAACGGCGGTCCGGAGAATCAATATCAATGTATATTTCTTTCAATTAATAGGCAACCTTTTACAAAGAGGTCTTTATAATTATCGCCAAGTCTAAATATCCCAAAAGCTTACTATGCGCTTTTAGCACAACGGCGTTTATTATCAATTGTTCATTGTTTTAAACAGGTCTATATCGCCCGATAGCGGCGCCTTTGTCAACGAAATTTTGACTCATTACGAGCGGCAATTAAATTAGAAACAAAGTATGATGATATTTTAACACTATATAGATTTAAAAAATTAGTGTCAAGTACTTAATTGGTATCAATATCTTCATTAGATGCATTACTATAAATATTATAGACTGTGGTAAATGTATATAAAAAAATGTGGAAAACTGTTAAAATCCATTTTAATAAATTTTGAGATTTCCACAGTGGGTATTGGATTCAATCGTTCATGGATAAGAAGTAAATTAAAATTTTGGTATACCCCTGCTTCAGTTCAGAACATATTAAGATCCAGTTCATCACCATTAAAATTTGTTGATAAAAAAAAAACCAAGAGCATTTTTCTTTTAAATTGCAAATTAATCCAGGATATGACGGTTTTCTGCTTACATTTCTTTTTATATGCATGGATTTGCTTGAAATTTTTGACAGTAGGTAGAAAATAGCTGAAAGATCAAAATCTACCCTATGGCAATATGTGCTTAACCTCTGGGGGTGGTTACCATTATAATTCGGGGGTGGAAAAGTTTATCAAAAAAATACCGTGGTAGTTGCTAGAATGGTAAATTTTAAGACAAAAATATTCTTTAGAGTTTTTTTTGAAAAATCAATATTTTTGGAGTATTTGTGACTGAAAGTTTACAAATTACACGTTAAAAAAGCATGTGTTTTAACAGTTTTTCGCAAATAACTCTAAGAAATTAGATTTTATTGGGAAAACTGTTTGGATATAAAATGAAGCTTATAAAACAAAGAGATTAGTTTTTTATTATTACCATAAACTTAATATTAACAAAGTTGTGGCTGTTCATTTTATTTAACAATAAAACACTGAAAACTTTGTTTTCAAAACTTCACAAAATTTATTATATTTTATCACTACAGCTGTTTCGGCAGAGTGCCTTTCTCAAATTATCTATTTTTGGATGTGTTTACAATTTATAGTCTTTACGAAATAGGTTGAGGAGGGGAGAACTGTTTGTCTCAATTTGGTCATTCAGAATTATGTCTGTGTTTTTTAATTTGTTAATTTCCATATATTCTAATAAAGATAGCTTAGGGCCTTTATTTTGGATGTGAAGAATTTGAAATTTGTCATTAAAAGAATGATTATGATCTAGAAGGGAAGTGCGTATGTAGAATCTGTTTTCCTATTATTGAAAGACTTTTTATGTTCTGCTATACGTTTATTAAAGGTTCTACCAGTTTGACCGATGTAAGTTTTTGGGCAGTCGCCGCATTTAAGTTTGTATACACCACTGTGTAAGTGCTTTTTGTTTTGGCTCTTGCTGTTTTTAATGAGCAGCCGTCTCAAAAGTTCGAATAGCTATGATGATTGCCGACCTCCGCCGCGGAGATGGCACTTGAAGAAGAAGAAGTTTTTAATATATTTGCTCAAGTTGTTGTTTGTTCTAACAAACACATAAAAAAGAAAGGAATAACACTAGCTTTTACTTTAACCTTTAATTGTGTCTTATTCTCATTTAAATAGTGAATAAAAGTCTATTTTCGAACAGCCATTACTTTGTTAATATTAAATTTATGGTAATAATAAAAAACTAATCTCGTTTTTTTATAAGCTTCATTTTATATTCAAGCAGTTTTCCCGATAAAATCTAAATTTTTGGAGTTATTCGCGAAAAACTATTCAAAAACATACTTATTTGATCTGTAATTTGTGAACTTTCAGCATGAATAACTCCAAAAATATTGATTTTTCGAAAAATCTCTAAACAATATTTTTTTCTTAAAATTCACAATACTAGCGACTACCATGGTTTTTTTTGATACATTTTTTACATCCCCGGAGTTGGGTGGTAATCACCCCCAGAGGAAAAGCACATATTTTCAAGAGGAGATTTTGATCTTTGAGCTATTTTTTCTCTACTGTCCAAATTTCAAGAAATTCGATGCATATAAAAAAAATGCAGCAGTTTTCAGCTATGTTCACTGTCAATAGGACTAAATAAACTGCTCTATTAAATAAGTTTTTCTGTTTGTTGTTTGTCTGACTTTTGAGACATGTATATTCTTTTAAAATATTTGTACTTTAAAATATTTCTAGAACTCTATAGCAATTTTTTGATACATATGGTTATCTGTTCATCTGTTGCCAATCCCAAGCTGTCATATTTGTGAATTTGTGGCTGGTTTCTTGACTCATTTTTCTGTGAATGGTGTGATTATTATTTTAATGCAAATTTATGATTTATAATTTTTATGTTGACCAAATTATTAAATTCTGAACAGTAGATGGCAAATCTAGGAACAATATCCATTTCAACAAACAGGAAGTCATCTTATTGATCCATTTTTCAGTTATCTCAACCCGCATACACCTGATTATTTTTGCTTATGCATCAAAAATAGTTTATCTAAATATCCAAAGTTTCAAATTATAAAAACTACAAACATTTTTTAATGCAATTTTTTTCTTGATAATTATGATAAATGTTTGTGAAATGTTTCAAGTAAACTATTTTACAAACTGGTATAGATGTGCTGCCCTTTGCCAATTAATAACATCATCATCATCTTTGGCTCAACAATTCTCTTTGGATATTGGCCTGCTCTAGATTAGTCGCCATTCTGTTCGGTTTCTGGCAATGTATTGCCATCTTCTGATCTCTAGTATGCCTAAGTCGGTCTCAACTCCATCTAACCTCCTAATTCGCGGTTGGCCTTTGCTTTTTCTTCCTGTAGGTATTCTTGTCGTTAGCTTTTTAGCCATCTGTTGTCAGGCATTCATATTATGTGTCTGGCCTATCTAAGTTGCTGTGTTTTAATGAACGTTACGAGATCTGGTTAATTAAAGAGTTGGTATAATTCGAAATTAAATCTTTTACTCCACTGCCCTTGGTCGTTTATATCTTACGCTCGAATATTACCAGAAGTCTTTCATCCTTCTACGTTAGAGTCCATATTTCTGTCCCGTATGTGAGGACCGGCCTCAGCAGTGTTTTGTATATAATAATTTTATTTTTTCTTTAGATATTTCTTGAGTGGAATTGTTTTTGGAGTCCATAGTATGCCCTATTGTGGAGGAATTGTGAATAAAATGTAGAAACATAACTGAGAAGGCATCGGAAATATTGGAGAAAACCAAACCAGTTAGACAAAACGAATGGTTTGACGAGGAGTGCCAAGAAGCAACAGATAACAAAAATACAGCATACCTAAAGACAAATCAAGCTAGATGCACAAGAAGAGCAAAGGAGGAATACCGGACCCTAAGAAGGGAAGAAAAAAGATTACATGGAAGGAAAAAAGGGAATTTGAAGAAAAGCAGTTAGAAAACTTAGAATAGTTAAGAAATAAAAACGAAACAATAAACTTCTACAGAAATGTAAACAAAATAAGTAGAGTTCAAGCCAAGAATAGGGAGCTGTAAGGAGAGAAGTAAATATCCTAAGTGATACGGGTAATCTTAAACCGATGGGTTGAATTTTTCGACGCAAAATTTAACATCCATTATATCCAAGAAGCACTTTGAACTATACACAGCATACAATGAACCCGAGATCATAACATCCATAAAGATCGGACGTCTGCGCTGGATGGGCCATGTTGAACGGATGTTGGAGACTGAAACACCAAAACATATTATATGAGGCAAACACCAATGGGAAGGAGGCCAAAGGGAAGACCCAAACTTAGATACATGGAACAAGTGGAACAAGATCTGAAAACACTTAAGATTACCAACTGGAAAAACAAAGTAAGGAACAGAACAGAATGGCGGAAAATCCTAGAACAAGCTAGGACCCAGAAAGGGTTGTCGAGCTACTGATGATGATGATATCTAATAAGCAGATAACTCCATAGCAGATCGAAATGATTGGAATCTATTTAACCCAAACGAAAGATCACCTGCCACTTCAAAATTTGCTTAAGCCATTAAAATGCTTAAAAATAATAAAGCACCGGGAACTGATCAAATTTATAGTGATATAGGAAATGTTTCAGATAATTACCATTTTCAGTGAAAACTTTATGCACTAAGGGATAGACAAACAGGACCTTAAAAACAAAAGTGCATATGGATTCTGTAAACTTTCTGTTGTTAAGCCTGCCAGTGTGGCAACAATTAATTAATTAGATTATAATATATATTGGAAGGACTGATGTCAGTTTTATCATTGATAGGGGTGGGTTGTTTTTTTTTTGTATGAATCATCTAGAATATCTGTACGTATTTTTTTATATTCTTACTTTCCAAAATCTTTACGAGAAATATAATCTAAAGAATGATTATTTTTCAAAGAATGCTTGGCGAAGGTGTAGTACTGATATGTATTCAGTCTATTGTATCTTAGGGTGCGTTCATTACGGAGACCATCGCATCGTATCCTCGCCTAGAGCATAGCACTGACAGTGAAGTGATCGCTCGCATTTAAAATAATGCATTTATTTTACCTGGCGATCGATACGATGGTCGGAGCGAGAGTCGGTTGTCGGCACCTCGTAGTGTCGATCGTAGAGGTCGAGGGTCGAAAAAACACTAAGCTCGAATACTATGGTCCGATACCTGGCTCGAGGCTGGGCCCTGCGCTTTGACAGTGAACGCTGACATTTTTAAAATAATGCATTTATTTTACCTGGTGATGATACATAATATGATACCATCCTATGGTCCGAGCGAGGGTCGGCTCCTCGTTATGAGCGCACACTTAGGCTGTTTTTATGTGGAATAGTTGCATCTAATAATAAATGGTAATTTATTGATTTCACTTCTACTAAGCACATATTTTTTATTAAAATATTTAATGGTTGAAATATTACAAGATGATCATAAGTTTTCGTCATATGTCTTCTTTGTAGATAAAAATTTAGTTGTTAAATTTTAGAATGTCTATACAAACCGCATAATTTAAAACTCCTTGACGACTGTTCAACATTATACTTATTATCTATTTCCTGCATTGGATGATATAATATCTGTGTCTTAACCATTAATAGAAAGATAACAAGTGATATGTTTATTTTAGTGGTTATATAATTAATTCATATCTATTGTTGACATTTCTCTCTGCCTTTCATGGAGTAATGAGTGATTCTTAGGTTAATAAACAGTCAAATGAGACATCAAATGTATACAATGTGTTTCATGTTCATGTCAAGCAGCAAAATCAGTGATCAAATTTATACAACGTGTTTCATGTTTCACTATGTCTAAAAATAATCAGATTTGGATTTTGGGCATTTGCAAAAACCTCATAAACTTAAATATTATGTGTATATGGGATTAAGCCACAATTGATTGTAATGAAAATTACATTTTATAATTGTTATCTGAAGTTTCTATTTTCTCTGCGGAAATAATTTTCAAAAAAGATTATTTTAAAATAGCGATCTTGTAGGTATATGCTTTTAGTTGATAATTTTGAGGGTGATGGATGTACCCTCAGGATGATATCAAATTCTGATTGTTTTATGTGTTTCTGTATTATATATTTGCGTATTGTGTGTTATGTATATTATGTATTATGTATAATACATAATAGTCTCTGACTTTCTATTAATCTGCTAATGTTGGTATGTTCTTGTTGCTGACGTCTTCTGTTTGTACTGCCAACCATCGTTTGCTACATTCCCTTGATGGGTTTGCTACACATTTTTCGTCATTAAATAAGATGGGAGTTGCTTCTTTAATTTTTCTGTTTTTCATGTCTGTTTCTTTCGTGACTATTGATGAATCTTTCCATTGTACTCTGTGATCATTGTCTCAGGCATGTTTGCATATGTGTGACTTGTCGAAGTCTCAGCTTTTTTGTACATGTTTCATGCTCTTTTATCCTCACACTTAGTGGTCTTGCGGTTTCTCCCACATAAAAATTATTTTATTTACAGGATATTTTATAGATGCAGTACTCTGATCTCTCTTGTGTGTTGTTAGGTTTTGTTTTGAACAGAATAGATGGTAGTGTATTGCTTGTCTTGATTGTTGTAATGTTTTTGTTTCCTATCATTTTTAATTTTTCTGATAAGCCCTTTATATATGGTATTGTTGTCATCTGTATGTCATATGTGTGTTTCTTTATTGCTTATGGTGTGTTGCTGTTTTCTTTCTCGAATCTTGTGAAATTCCTTGTTTATAAA
Source organism: Diabrotica undecimpunctata (assembly GCF_040954645.1). Lineage (NCBI taxonomy): Eukaryota > Metazoa > Arthropoda > Insecta > Coleoptera > Chrysomelidae > Diabrotica > Diabrotica undecimpunctata. Next base: position 33,053,968 of record NC_092808.1, read on the forward strand.
TGACAATGGGCAATCATTTTTTATTAAAACCTTTGTTAGCAGCTTTTTTCCTGCTGAAATGCCTTTTCATTAAAGCAGGTGTTTTGGGCTCCATTTTATAATGCTTTGATAATTCCATTTTTGATGTGGTTTGTGTGGTAATTTAAATATCTGTTGATGTGGGTGGGTTTTCTAGAAACTTTGGCTGAATATTCTGTGTCTTCTGTTGTGATTAACACATACAGAAAAGGAAGTGAGTTGTTATTTTCTTATTTCCATGGTGAATTTGATTGATTCTTCTTTACTGTTGATGTCCATTAGAAATTTATTCAATTTTTCTGGCCAGTGAGGTCAAATGAAGAACATATCACCTTCAGAATTATCAACTAATCTGTTGTCAGGCATTCATATTATGTGTCTGGCCTATCTAAGTTGCTGTGTTTTAATGAACGTTACGAGATCTGGTTAATTAAAGAGTTGGTATAATTCGAAATTAAATCCACTGCCCTTGGTCGTTTATATCTTACGCTCGAATATTACCAGAAGTATTTCATCCTTCTACGTTAGAGTCCATGTTTCTGCCCCGTATGTGAGGACCGGCCTCAGCAGTGTTTTGGCCGGTCCCAAATGAAGAACATATCATCACCTTCAGAATTATCAACTAAAAGCATGGTTATATGCCTACGAGATCAAGACCAAGTAAGTCAACCGCCAGTTTGGAAAACATTAACATCAAACAACTTGCTTATAACAGCTCACCATTTTAAAATAAACCGAAACGTCAAATCGAGTCCATTCAGAAAAAAAAAACATTGTAACCAGCAAAAGTGGAATTTTACAGGTTTTTTTTTTAATTAATATTCATTCTAATCAGTATTAAAAATAAAATATTATATATATTATTTGGTAGTGTATTTGGCAAATGAGAAAAGTATTTATTTAATATGTATTGGAACTTACGATGTTTTTTTGTGTCACTTAAGTGTCACTTACGCTTTTTGTTGAGATAGTTGCTTTGTGTTCAAATTTAAAGCATTCCCGTTGCCTACCATTTATTTTAATGCGTTTTATTTGGTGAGAATCAATGATAAACATTACAATTAATAAAATTATATATTTATTAAAAAAAGTTTTAAACAAAAATCAGCGTCACTTGTATCCTCGTTATTTGTTGCCATCAAGCAGTCTGTGATATCACCACTGTGAAGTAATAAAATGAAGTCACCTTTAAACTCTGCGGGGATAAGACCCTTATTACAAAGTTTTTTTAAGATCTAAGTACTTAGAGTGATCAAATTATTATTGAACTATTTTTATAAATTTAATTTATTAACTTTATTTATTATAAAAAGTTCTAACACTTAATTTATTTTACAATATTCTAATTTATATAATTTATTTCCGCGTTACAATTCAAACTCGACTCGATAGAATTATTCTTTTCAGACTAACTGTTTACAAGCAAAATTCCTCTATATATATTTATTAACCGTTGTTATGGAGTTCCCTAGAATTCGGCCGGTGACCCCTTGCTGAATTTTCTCGAATGCCATCGAAACCAGACAGGTTTTTATCGGATGGGACCCGTGGATATTTACCTACTAAAAAATACTTGTTAGAAAAATATGTTTACAGCTTAATATTATGAGTCATATTTATCGTAACATTATTTTCACTGCAAAAAACTTTGTATTTTGGTGTTTAATAAAGAATAAAACTACATATAAGCATCTAATGATATGATTATAATATAAAAATAGATCAGGAACACGTTCTTTTACAAAATTTTGAAATATTTTTTCTTTGACCTTAAATAGCAAGTTTTTTTAATATTTCGTGTGACCTCCTTTAACTTCAATGACAGCTTTGATCCTTCTAGGTATGCTTTGATTGTTTTTCAGGCAGTCTTCTTTAATTTTATCGCCTCTGTGCCAGATGGCAATGAGTCTCAATTAACTGCTGCTTATTTGTGACAATTTCTCTTCTCTTAGTCTCTTTTTCATCATTGCGATAGTCAACTTTGGTTTTTTGGTAGGGCGACATGATTTGAAACCTTGCTCAGCAAGCCTTCTGCAGACTGTCATGTCAGAAACTGGCATCACAGCTTCACGAATAAGTCTCGTGAGAATTTCTCGTAGTTTTTTCTGTTGTTTACGAAGATATCCCTCAATTTATCTCTCGTCTCTGGGTATAGTGGCACGCTTTCGACCATATTTTTGGGCAATTTGATGAGTCAGGAGTTTGTTGGTATCAATTTTTTTCTTGAAATTGCTCACTGTTGCTTGGGCTACTTGGCACCGTTGAGCTATCTGATGTTGGGAAAGCTTTGTATTCCATAATAGTGTCTTTATCTTCACTATTTTAGTTTCAGGAATGTCTTTAGCCTTACCCATTATGATTTTATTCTCAAACATTGATATTTTTTTGAAAATGTCTTAAAAATTAAAACTGATAGTTTTTTTCACTCACAAACACCACTAAAAACAATAAAAAAAAACAGATAAATTCAATTCAAACTTCCACGCGCAAATTCACCACAATGTGTAGGTTGTAACATAATTTGACACAAATAGTTCTAGAGCATCCAACGTCAAAAAAGTAAAGGTATTAGCAAAGAATATAGACGTCTATATTCTTTGGTATTAGTGACAAAGCTTATTGGCATACCTTATACCTTAATTTTGTAGCAGTATATAATTTTACCATAAAACTTATGAACAAATGTGAAAAAATTAAAATTTTGTCACTGATCATAATAATTTGATCACCTACCGTAGCTGACGAAATTTTGGGTCGATTATTGTAGAGCTGTTGGGGAGCGGTATTTTTATTATTACGATTACAGCGTGTTCTTAAAGTTTCCTGCAAATTTATAGTTTTTAGTTCACTACTTTAAAATATATATATATATATATATATATATATATATATATATATATATATATATATAAATATATAACTGTTTTGGATGGGTTGGAGTCAATAATAGGGCTATTGGTTAACTATTTTTTTAATCTCGAGCTTTCAATTGTGTTTACAATTATTATCAAGAGCTAAAAAAGACAAAATACTTACAAGGTTGAACTAAAAAGAAAAAACAATTTTTGTTAACTTACCAAATAAAAATTAGTTTGGTAAGTAAAAAATCACTGCTTACATGTTCAAAATATTTTATATAAAAATGTTTTGATCTAACAAATGTTTCTCCGAAAATTTCTATAATTTTGAAAACATTTTTTTAATATAAAAATAATTGAATTTATAAATAAGTTCAAATAGCAACCAATTACAAATAGCCTCAATGTCATAAATGCCAACATAAAATTTTTATTTTTGACAATTATATTGCCAAAAGTAAAACTTCAAACATTCTTTTTTGTTTAGTAACAAAAAGAAGAAGATTTATTCACCCTTGACAGATGTCTGAAAGAATGTGATAGATATATGGAGAATTGAATATGACATTTTACAATTTTTATATATAAATCATAAAGAAAGAATATAATTATATATTTTACTTAAATTTTGAATCTCAGATCTTTTGTTTAAACTCTTATCATTTTTGCTAATACAAACCATTTCCAAAAAAGTCCTTTTAAATTTATTACTTTCACTACATAAAATTTTAATGTTATCAAAATCCATAATATGGTCTTTATCGATTACATGTTCTGCCAAAGCACAAGATGGTTTTTTAATTCTGCAATCACTTTTGTGAGAAATAATGCGATTTGAAAGATTTCTTCCGGTCTCACCAACATATTCAGCCTCACACTGAGTACAACTAATGCTGTATACTAAATTCGTTTTTTCAAATTTGTCTATAGGATATTTAGTTTTAGAATATAAAGATGAAATAGTTTTGATGTTCTTTGTTGCTATTTTTATATTGTCAATAACCTTTAGTGTTTGTATTAATTTAGGTGTTAATGATGGTATAAAAGGTAGTGAATGATAATAGATGTTCTGATTGTTAGATACAATGTTTTGAGATTGAGCAAAAAATGGTGTTAAATTATTTATATTACCAATATTAGAAAAAAGCATCCTATGTAGCATATCTGGAGGATAAGAGTTTTCAATTAGAATATTTTTTAATAACTAAAGATCTTCCTGTAGATAATCTGGATGAGAAAGTTTTAAAACACGTTCTTTTAATCCTGTTATAAGGTTCATTTTCATCTTATTTGGATGGTGAGAGTAATAGCTTATAAATCTATTACTACATATGGGTTTTCTGAACCATTTGGTTTTCAACATATTGTCTGTATTTCTTACAATTCTCATGTCAAGGAATGGTAGAGAATTATCTACCTCTTCCTCAACTGTGAATTGTATATGCTGATTATGACTGTTGAAAATGTTGACTGTTTCATGAATTTTGTGTTTAGGAAGTGCCAAAACTAAATCATCTACATATCTCTTAATAAAAGGAATGAAAAAAGTGCAATTACTGATACAATCACTGATAACATCATCCATGACATAGCTACTTAGAATGGGTGAAAGACTAGATCCCATAGGACTACCAAAAATTTGTTTATAAAATACACCATTAAATATAAAAATATTAGAATCAAAAACAAAGTTGATAAGTGTTTTGAAATGTAATAAGTCAATATTAGTGTGTTGTGAAATCTCATTCCAATGTTTTTCAACACTACTTATGATTAAATCTAAAGGCAAATTAGTAAAAAGAGATGTTACATCAAAACTAACTAAAATCTACTAGATGATGTAACATCTCTTTTTACTAATTTGCCTTTAGATTTAATCATAAGTAGTGTTGAAAAACATTGGAATGAGATTTCACAACACACTAATATTGACTTATTACATTTCAAAACACTTATCAACTTTGTTTTTGATTCTAATATTTTTATATTTAATGGTGTATTTTATAAACAAATTTTTGGTAGTCCTATGGGATCTAGTCTTTCACCCATTCTAAGTAGCTATGTCATGGATGATGTTATCAGTGATTGTATCAGTAATTGCACTTTTTTCATTCCTTTTATTAAGAGATATGTAGATGATTTAGTTTTGGCACTTCCTAAACACAAAATTCATGAAACAGTCAACATTTTCAACAGTCATAATCAGCATATACAATTCACAGTTGAGGAAGAGGTAGATAATTCTCTACCATTCCTTGACATGAGAATTGTAAGAAATACAGACAATATGTTGAAAACCAAATGGTTCAGAAAACCCATATGTAGTAATAGATTTATAAGCTATTACTCTCACCATCCAAATAAGATGAAAATGAACCTTATAACAGGATTAAAAGAACGTGTTTTAAAACTTTCTCATCCAGATTATCTACAGGAAGATCTTTAGTTATTAAAAAATATTCTAATTGAAAACTCTTATCCTCCAGATATGCTACATAGGATGCTTTTTTCTAATATTGGTAATATAAATAATTTAACACCATTTTTTGCTCAATCTCAAAACATTGTATCTAACAATCAGAACATCTATTATCATTCACTACCTTTTATACCATCATTAACACCTAAATTAATACAAACACTAAAGGTTATTGACAATATAAAAATAGCAACAAAGAACATCAAAACTATTTCATCTTTATATTCTAAAACTAAATATCCTATAGACAAATTTGAAAAAACGAATTTAGTATACAGCATTAGTTGTACTCAGTGTGAGGCTGAATATGTTGGTGAGACCGGAAGAAATCTTTCAAATCGCATTATTTCTCACAAAAGTGATTGCAGAATTAAAAAACCATCTTGTGCTTTGGCAGAACATGTAATCGATAAAGACCATATTATGGATTTTGATAACATTAAAATTTTATGTAGTGAAAGTAATAAATTTAAAAGGACTTTTTTGGAAATGGTTTGTATTAGCAAAAATGATAAGAGTTTAAACAAAAGATCTGAGATTCAAAATTTAAGTAAAATATATAATTATATTCTTTCTTTATGATTTATATATAAAAATTGTAAAATGTCATATTCAATTCTCCATATATCTATCACATTCTTTCAGACATCTGTCAAGGGTGAATAAATCTTCTTCTTTTTGTTACTAAACAAAAAAGAATGTTTGAAGTTTTACTTTTGGCAATATAATTGTCAAAAATAAAAATTTTATGTTGGCATTTATGACATTGAGGCTATTTGTAATTGGTTGCTATTTGAACTTATTTATAAATTCAATTATTTTTATATTAAAAAAATGTTTTCAAAATTATAGAAATTTTCGGAGAAACATTTGTTAGATCAAAACATTTTTATATAAAATATTTTGAACATGTAAGCAGTGATTTTTTACTTACCAAACTAATTTTTATTTGGTAAGTTAACAAAAATTGTTTTTTCTTTTTAGTTCAACCTTGTAAGTATTTTGTCTTTTTTAGCTCTTGATAATAATTGTAAACACAATTGAAAGCTCGAGATTAAAAAAATAGTTAACCAATAGCCCTATTATTGACTCCAACCCATCCAAAACAGTTATATATTTGTTCCAAACGAGTCACAAGTACTTCTTTTTTCTTATATATATATATATATATATATATATATATATATATATATATATATATATATATATATATATATATATATATATATATATATACAAGGATTTCCACAGTTTTCACTGTATTCCTTCACTCAACCGTTTTCTCCAATTTTTCCTGTTTAGCCAGTCCCCTTCCTGTAGGTTTCTTCTACTCATTGCTTCGTCCACCTCATCTCTGAAAGATCTTCGGGGTCTGCCTCTCTTTCTTCTTCCTATCGGGCTCCACTCTGTTATTCTATTTATCCACCGATTTTGGTCTGCTCTTCTGACATGTCCGTACCAGGTTAACCTCTTCTGTTCGATGTAGTCTATTATGTCGGAGTTCATGCCCATTCTCCTCTTAATCTCCATGTTATTTATCCTATCTCTTCTTGTTACTCTGCAGCTTCTCCTTAGAAATTCCATCTCTGTTGCTCTTATTTTGTTTTTGGTTTTCTTATTTATTGTCCAATTTTCACACCCATAAATGAGGATACTTCTTGTCATGGTATTATATATTTTTTTCTTTGTTTTCATGCTGATGTTCTTATCCCATAGTACCGGGTTCAATTTTCGTATGCAGTCTCTTGTTTGTCCTAGTCTATTTTTTATATCTTCCTCCGTTGTTCCTTTGTTTGATATTATGAAACCTAAATACTTATACTTGTCTGTTCCTTTGATTTGTTTACCTTCGTCTATTTCCAGCTGTTTTATTTCTGTATTCTCCGTTGTTAGGTATTCAGTTTTCTTTAGGTTTATTTCCATCCCATTCTTTGTATATTCCTGCTCCAGTTTTCTCATCATAAAACTGAGGTCATCCTCGTCTTGTGCGATCACTATTTGGTCGTCGACAAAACTTAGCGTATATAGATATTCGTTCCTTACTGGTATACCCATTCCTTCGCACTTTCTTTTCCATGGTTTCAGGGTTTTTTCCAGGAATATTTTGAACAGGGTGGGGGATGTGGAGCAACCCTGTAGTAGTCCCTTTGTCGTCTTAAATGGACTGCATGCAAAATACAATACTTTAAAATGAAGCTTCGTGGGTTGTCTTTATTAAACAAGGCTAAGCGAAGTTTACTAATGTTGATTTTGAATGTGTTTTGTATTAATGAAATCTTTGCAATTTAAAAAATTAGAAAAATCTAATGACTGAGTAGCATAGTTAAGGGGATTAGTTCTTGAATTGCATATAATTTTTGGCCACTCTTTTAGAGACCACACAATTTTGGGACTACTGATAAGTTTAATGCTGCTGAGCAAGGTGTTCACGGGCATCATTGTATGTCCTGGTAACAGAAATGTGTGTCTTTATAGTTTCACTTCTTTCGATAAAGTAGGTCCATTGATTTTTTCCGATTCTGTCCGGAACAGCTGTCACAATATAGATAAATTGTTTCATGTGAGGCTTAAATATCTTTTTTTTTAACTGCATGTAAATTATTATACACATTTCGTTGCAGAACCGCTCCTATAAAATGTTTAATTATAGAATGCATACTTTCTACAGTAAAATAAATTTACACTTTCTCCGTAAGGAGTATTCACTACTTTATCCAGATCAAAGCTAGCACACAGCACAGATCCTTCTTTTAAAAGATTTTGGTCCTTCATAAAACTTCGACGCCTTTCTTTATTTTTAATGTGTTGATTGTAATATCTTGTGATATCTTCTTTTCTTCCTCTTACTGAGTGATACAATTTCAGTTACTATTTTCTAAGGGTTGTACATGTTTCCCATAGTTTAAGGTATTGAGGTTAAATGTCGATTTAAAGTTAAATAGTTTAATTTTAATCATTAAAAGTGAAACTGGAACAAACCATGAAGTGGAGATATCCAGGAGTGGCTAGTATACCTGTTGAATACAAAGCACGTGGTGTTCGTGTGTATTAAGGTATAAAAAAAGTGCTTATTACAAGCTTAAATTTTTATTTTAAGAAGATCTTTTCGGAATTAAATCATTCCATCATCAGTTAACTAAAAGGGAGAGTAAAAATACCAATATTAAAATTCACAAGTTAAAATTTAAATATATAGAAATAACACGTTGGTTTTTTACTACTTACATAAAAAGTTGTTAAAAAAACATTGTATGGCCACTTAAAAAAACTTTCGAAGGACATCCGTATTAAAATATAATCCTCATGTTATTTATCAAGGTAAATGCAATAGACTTAACTTATTGATTATTAAAAACTGAAAATGGGGGCATCTTAAATGACCCCCTGTAGCTGGTGAGGTTTTTTCGACTTACATTACCTCTGATCTGTTCTGGAGTCTTGGGCTAACTGATATAAGGATGGTATGAAAAATCAGTTAGTACCCATCAATGTCAGGTGGAATGATGTAGTAGGAGCAAAAGTCATTGTGCTTAAGGTGGTAGAATGTAAAACAATGAGTGACTGCGATGTAAAATAAATTTGGTATACCAGGGTAAGGCAAAATTTAAGTTAGGTTGTTGAAATTAATAAATCATTTTAAAGGCGGTAAAAAGAATGTTATTACCTAATTGTTTCCTTGTATGAAGTAGGTATAGAGAAAAAGTTGGTTTGAAATTTGTGGAAGATGAATCGAGGAAAAAGAAATAAAAGAAAAAGAAAGAAAAGGAAATAATGTAAAGATGTAAGCTGGGGATACTGAAACTGATTGTGATAAGAGATTGATAGATGTAGCGTGAGTATTTATAAGAGAACCTGTGTGATTAGTCAGATGGTAGTTATTGGAGAGGATGGGAAATGGAATATTGGAAAAGGGATGTTAGTGTATTAATGGTGACAAGAATAGAGTTAAGTATGGCGGATTATATAAGGTGATATTAAGCTATGGGAAAATAGAAAGAAATGTAGAAGTAAGTAAAACTGGATGTGTAGTTAACAGAAAGAAAGTTAGATCAGGAAAATAATTGTCGATGAAGTGGAACAAAGTCTCTGTTGATGCTGGTGTGACGATTAACACAATTGGGACTGTTTTTCTTTTCCTTGACTATTTCCAAATCCTCAAAAAGGTCAAGTTTGAGATAATCTCTACCTGGGATGTTATGAAGAAGAGAAATATCATCTGGTACCTTGATTGTGTGATTATGATATTTGAGATGATGGGAAAAAGAAGAAGTGTTCTCTAACTTAGAATGTTCTATGGCCCTGGTAACTAGAGATCTACAAGTTCTACCAATATAAGTGGCATCACAGTCAGAACATTGAAGTTTATAAACCCCACTGCGTTTGCTGAAGTCAATAGAGTCCTTACTATTGCATAATGATCTACTCAATTTATTGTTAACTTTAAAGGAAATCTTAATATTTTCAACAGAATTCAGGATAGTGTTTTTGATTGATTCGGAGAGTGTTGGACAGTGAAATGGTAATGAGAAGTAAGATGGGGAATCTGAAGTAATGTTATGGTAAGCTGATTGTTGAAGCAATTTACGTTTCTTTTTATAAATGAGTTTATGGATGATATCTGGGTTGTAGCCATTATTGAAAGCCATCTGTTTGATTATGTTTAGTTCTTGGTTGTAGTTAGTGTTGGATAATGGAATGGTTTCTAAACGATGAATGAAACTGTTGAATGCAGATAGTTTGTGTGAAATGGGATGGTTAGAATTGAAATGTATGACATGATCTGTTTGTGTGGGTTTTCTGTAGATGCTATAATCAAAGACATTATTAATTCTATTGATGGAAAGGTCCAAAAAATTGATGGAGAAGTTGGATTCTAATTCCATAGTGAATTTGATATTGGGGTGAATATTATTGATAGTGTTTAGTAAGGAAAAAGCTGTATTTGAGTTACCTCTAATGAACACTAAGCAATCATCAACGTAACGGAACCAGTGTAGAATTGTATTGTTAGTCATGATTTGAGTGGATTCTAGATGATTCATGAAGAGGTCAGCTAAAAAGGGGGAAAGACAACTTCCCATGGCCAAGCCATCAGGTTGTTTATCCTCACCAGCTACAGGGGGTCATTTAAGATGCCCCCATTTTCAGTTTTTAATAATCAATAAGTTAAGTCTATTGCATTTACCTTGATAAATAACATGAGGATTATATTTTAATACGGATGTCCTTCGAAAGTTTTTTTTAAGTGGCCATACAATGTTTTTTTAACAACTTTTTATGTAAGTAGTAAAAAACCAACGTGTTATTTCTATATATTTAAATTTTAACTTGTGTTTTTTAATATTGGTATTTTTACTCTCTCTTTTAGTTAACTGATGATGGAATGATTTAATTCCGAAAAGATCTTCTTAAAATAAAAATTTAAGCTTGTAATAAGCACTTTTTTTATACCTTAATACACACGAACACCACGTGCTTTAATTTTAATCCTTTGTATCCTATGTATTATTTTTTGACAGTTTTTATTGTATCTGTTGCTTACTTTCTCACGCTATGCCCGTGATGTTATCCAGTCATAAATTGCCATAACCAGATTCTTTGTACTCTTGATGTTTTACCAACATTTTTTAAAGATGTTGTGAATAGACTTTGTACTCCACATTAAATTATTCTCTCTTTTGTAGGTGAAGATCAGTTGAATGAAGAGGCAACGGAAGCTGAAAATGTCCAAAAAGATGAAGATCCACTTGCTAAGACTCCACCAAAAACACCGGCAAGAAAAACAAAGGCTGTTAAACAAGAAGCCAAAATAGAAACGAAAACTCCACAAAAATCACCTGCCACTGGAAAAACAAAAAGACAAAGAATGATGACGCAGCACTACCAAAGCCCCTTACCTGAAATTGAAATTATAACAAAAATTAGCTCGTCCACACCTCGAAGTAAAAATAATGACGATAAACTTATTTATTTCTATAAAAATGAATTTCTTGCTGTTAGAAACTCAGAGGGGGGTTTCTATTTGTGCCAGGCAATACAAAACGTATACAAATCTTCGTCGAAGATAAAAATTCGTTGGCTATCTCAAGACAAAAATGATAAAAGTGGGGAGATATATACTCCTGACTTTTATGATTTGACAGATTTCGACTGCATTTTAACTAGTTTAGATTTGACGAAAGTCGGTAAGGGAAGATATAAATTAAAACCGAAGGAAAAGGAGAGGACCGACAGCATTTTGAAAAGATGTTTGGCTGTTGAAAAGGGGGAAATTTCTCAACCTTCTGTATCTGAGGAACATCCCGATGGTCGTAAGTAATATCTTCGTTTATAAATATTTTCCGCTTGTATGTATATATATATATATATATATATATATATATATATATATATATATATATATATATATATATATATATTTATTGAGAATAGGCTGATAGGATGTGGATTTTTATTGTAGTTTTATATTATATTAGAAAATAAAAATGACAAATATGTAGTTGTTATTGCTTACTTCTATGTCACTTGTTTCAGTGGACTTATCTTTATATAAAGATGAAGAACAATTAGTGAAAAAGAAGTCGCCTGTAAAACGCAAAGCTCCACCAAGATCAGAGTCGCCTAAAAAAGAAACTCCAACCAAGAAAGCTCCAGAAACACCGAAAGTTCGAAAAGTCGAACCGAAACCGTCGAGAACCACCACGCCGGCAAAGAAACAGACACCTGCTAAAAAGATCCCTGAACCCAAAAATACGCCGGCATCGAGCAGGTCAGCTAGGGGGAAGAGAAAAAGTGAACCAAAAACCAGCCCTGTTGTGGATCAGAAAAAGGCCAAGGTATTAGCCAAAATTGGAAGGAAGTCCGCTGTTTCTTCCAGTAGCCCGAAACCTCAGCCTCAAAGTACCCCTAAAAGTAAGTCGACAACTTTATTTCGTAAAATTAAATTACCCCAACTTTAATCTTCATTAACCAAAAGAAAACGGGGCAACAACACAGGGAATCACATTTACCGGGCAGGTCATCGGCATAATCAACAAGGTAACACTATGTCCCACCAAAACAATTCCGGTCAACCTAACGATTTCTGTGAACTAAAAATTATGATGAGAAATCTCATTACACAAGTGGGAACAATAATGAACCTACTCATGACTCTTGTCGCGTAAATCTCTGAACCTCTTAACCCATTCGCTGCTTCGGTGCATTCACACTCAATACATAGGGTAGAGTGCTTCAAGAATGCGCACTTAAGGTTTAATCAAGTGTAAAATCCAAACCAATTGCGTTGAAAGTATATTTATTTTTATTTAAGCCTGTTGATACATAAACAACAAAATCAATTATAATTTGCGAACTAAACATTATTACTATAATACAAAAAGTGAAACTAAAAAAGTGCTTTTGCGCACTCTGATGAACCCGCTTTTTAAAAGTACGCATTTAGGATTGTAAGATTGCGCACGTAATTTTATGAACATAGATCAGATTTATAAGATCCAAAACCTACGTAGGTACTGCACTTTTCATGCCACCATTCAGCACATGATATGCACTTAGGTTCTGATAGGTTCCTGATAGGTTCTTTAAATGTTTCGTTGCAACCTGCACAGCTTCAAATTTTCTTATGGGGCGTTGTTTTTGGCTTTGTGAAAACAGCTTTTTCATTTTTTTTGTATCTTCCCTGCCGGTCTGAGGTTCACATCTGATTTCCTTTTTAAACTCCTTCCCAGAAGCGCTTGCGGTGGTGGTAGGTTATCGCCAACATCCAGTTTGAGTTTGTATTGCGGCTTTTTTTCTCATTTTCTTCAATTAGTTGGTCCTTATATGGAGAGCTGGTGATAATTTCCGACTTTTTGTTTCTGCGATTTCTGGATCTAACCACAATTGATTTAGGTAACGGAGAAATGGTTGTTAATTTAATATAACTTGATGATGTTCCAGGAGTGTTTGATAAATCAAATGTTTTTGTTTCAGGAGCTATATCAACTTTTTCTTCCAAAGTTATTGCAGATTTGTTGGAAACCAGATCTGTAAGCTGAGGGGTATTGTTTTTGATCTGTAAAATCTTTCTCGTACAATCGGGTTCAGATGTAGGTATTTCGCTGATTATGGCATCTCTTTCATTAACATGAATATTTTCCTTAGTAGTGGAATTCTCAAGAACAATAGTTGGACTGTCAAGAACATTGGGAGTATTTTCAGAGACTGATTCAGACATTTGATGTGGTTGAATATCGATTTCAGACGTAGAGTTTTTAGCGATTCCTGATTGTACGTTAAACGCTTCTAGTTCTGTAGTTACTGCAGCTGTAGCAGGTTCTTCTCGTTCTGTGACAAAAGTGGTCATGAATTCAGCGTCAGTAAATATGTCATTATTAAAGGGACATATCCCCGTCACTTTAAAACCTTCAATTGCATTGGTTATAGTAGCAGCTTTAAAGTATGCAGGAGCAAATATTGAAGCAATTTGGTAAACCGTAATTACCCGCCCTGGATGGTTCGTCAGCCATTTTTCACATTCGTTGGAATAAAACTTTTTTAGCGGGCTAAAAAAACCTCTGTCAAGTGGCTGCATATGGTGACTACTATGAGGCGGAAGTGTTAATGCGATAATGTTATATTGTCGAAAAAATCAATTGCTGCAATGGAACAATCGGAAGTGTGATTATCCATTATCAATAGGACTGGTTGTTCCTTTGTCGGCTTAGCGTGATCTCTAAAATGTGTAGCATATTCAGCAAACAGGTCCTGATTGATGAAACTACTGTCGGATACCATTCCAACTGATGATGGTGTAGCTCCATCCAAAAGTTTTGTCTTCATTCTTGGTGTAAAATTGTAAACAACGGTATGATACATACGATTATTCAAAGTTTATTGCAAGTATGGTAAAATATTACCGCAAAATTCTTACAAACTACAGTTGTGTACAATATAAAAAATTTCAAAATATAATAAGAAAATAGATAAAACTAATTAAGTCACCTACTAACGTTATTATCGGTGTTTATTTGCCTAAAATGCTCAAGACACATACAAACACTTCGCTTAATCGGTACGAACTAAAACTTTGTTCCTGTCGACGACACGACGCACTCCGAAAATCGACGAGTGCGCACTCTTATTGGCCGCGCACTCTTAAAGCACTCTACCTACCCTACTGAATACTGGTTACTGGTTAAGTAAATTGAACGGAATCCTCACGCTGAATGGCGGTGTTATGTTTAGTGAAAGGGTTAAACACCGCAAGCAAAATGAGTCGTTCTCATTAAGTAAATAAGTTATATGCATTATCTATTTTATCATTTATTAAATATTGTTTATATGGGATTAGCCAATTGATTGTAATTAAAATTACATTTTTGACTATCTTGAAAAAATTTCTATTAATTTTTGAAAAAAATTTTTGTCAAAATTAGTTAAAATGTTACAGGGTGTTCGATAATATAGTGGCAGACCAAACTTGTCTTTTTAAAAAACACCCTATATTTTATTTTATATTCGAAATCTACATTTAGCCCAGTCGTCAGAGATTTGACCCCTAAAAATTATACGAACAAGCTGAGTTTCGTCGAGAATATCAATTTTGGGACCCCAAAAAAGATGCAAAAAAGTTTACTACTTTTGCCCCCGCGCTTCCCTCTAAACCCACCTTAGTAGGGGGATAACAACGCAAAAAAATCGATTTACCAAGAATCTGTACGCCGTAGAACATAATGTAAAAAAAAATGTAGCTGAGATAATTTTAAACAAACATGTTTATTAGCACTTTGGCGTAGAATGAACCTTTCTCTCAGAAACAACGCTTGTAGCAACCGGCGATTTTGAATGTCAGTTCCGCGCGCGAAATCAATGTTAAAAATAAAATTTGTATCAACTCAACGGTAAAAAATTGATATCTTTTGATCAGAGTGCCCTATCGACAAAAATCAAAATGCGTTTTAAAGGTGAAGAATGCAGCTTTCGTATGCAATTTTTGTATTTTGACGCAAATGAAGTCAGTTTCCATAAAGCTGTTCAATAAATAATTTTGGCGATTTTTGCCATTTTTTACGATTCTCGTGAGAACAATCAAATTTATTATTTTCATTGACCGGTCGTAGTGAAATTTAAATTGTTGGATACCAGTCTTTAAAACCTATAACTTGAAAATTCTATTTTGATTTTTGGCAACAAATATGAGCATTTGAAATATGACTAAAAACTCAAAATTTCAACTTTTCATTACAAATAATCGCACGTCATGGAAAGTGCCCCCAAGAAGACGGTTTTGGGTGTAACTTATAGCAGACGTTAAGTACTTTTGAAAACGCACTAGTTTAGAAATGTTTCAAAACCTCGTGAATCTCGTAAATACGCATGTCAAAAAAAAAAATAAATTGAACCTAAAAACATGCACCATTTTAATTTCATAGGAAATTAGGAGACAGGGTAGGATTTGCACGTGCTAATGATATCTCACTTTGAAATATTTTTATTTTATCTCACATTGAAAGATGTAGTAAAAATTGACGACTTCCGGTCTTCACAGCCAATAAGAATTGCTGTGTAAAAATGTAAAATATTTACATTGCACTAATTTGGCTTATAAATAAACCTTTTAGGCACTGAAAAAAATCTAGAGGACAAATAAATAAATAACAAATCAATGTATGATAGAAAAATAATAGAATTTTGGTTTTAAATTCAGCAAAATATGTTTATACGAGACGAAATCCTCGAATTACTTGGGAAAAATATTCCCATGAGATTTTTTGCATAATCACTTTCATAAAATACCGCAGAATAATGTTCAAGAGGTCGCCCATACAAAAAGTGGTCCTAATTTATTTAAACAGTTTTGTATAAATCCATTTTAGATTGTAATAAGGGCCTCAAAACAACTAAAAAGAATGTATCAGAAACTGATAGAACAAGGTTACAAACTTTTAAAAGTGAATTTTTTTAATTCATAAATTTGTCATAAGCGTACAAAACATGTAAGTTATTTGCAAAAAAATATTAAAATAAACATAATTTAACTTATATTTTTAGGATCTCACTGTAAAATGTAAAAAACGACTTGAAACGCGCTGAACATAAATAGTACCTTACTATACAATATTAAAAACGATTGTTCATAAAAATAAAAATATTAAAGCTATTTCACTAACGCAAAAACTCTCTGTCTCGCTATGATAACGCACTGAAGAGAGCTGCATGTTTTTAGCATATGCCTGATATCATTGTTTCGTTCGTTCGTAGATCGACGTCACTAAATGATTACGTCAGATCCACGACATTATGAATTTTCTTAAAAAAAAGAGCAGTTATAAACTTTTTAGATCGTTTGTAATTTGAAAGTTTGTATTCAACGTTTTTTAAGCATATTTAAAATGCCTCACATTTGTTGCCAAAACTCAAAACTAATATTTCATGCTATAGGTTTTCAAGATTGGTTCTAGTTATGGAAACTCCATTGTATTGATCTCATGAGAATCATAAAAAATGGCAAAAATCGGTCCACGTTTATTTATTTAACATATTTATAAAAACAGAGTTCATTTGCAGCAAAATACAAAAATTGCATACGACAGCTGCACTTTTTAACTTTAAAACACTTAATTTTTGCCGATAGGACACTCGAATCAAAAGATATTGAATTTTTACCGTCGAACTGATACAAATTTTATTGAGCATTGATTTCGAGTGCGTAACTGACATTCAAAATCGCCGATCGCTTCAAGCGTTGTTTCTGAGAGAACGGTTTATTCTACTCAAAAAATGCTAATAAACAGTGTTGTTTAAAATCACCTCAGCTACATTTTTTATTTGAAACATTTTTTTTTTCTATGGCGTACAGATTCTTGGTAAACCGATTTTTTTGGTAAACTTTTTTAGCGTCCTAAAATTAACATTGTTTGTATGATTTTTAGAGGTTCAGTGGCATTTTCGTCTCTGATGTCAGGAGTAATTAGTTATAACCAATTTGCTATGAAAATCGTAGCAATTTGAACTCCCTGTATAATTAAAAAGAAGCTCCATATTGCTGCCATATTTTTTTATTGATTGTCAAAATTTTCAAAAATGATTGATATTGCTAAATTTCTTTATATCGAATACAGGATGAGTCAAAACGCAAGTACATTATTTTCTCAGTAATTTTAAATAGCACACTCTGTATTTTATGTCACTATCAAAAGGTACCATTTACCATACTTCAATTTTTATGTTAAATTTATTGGTTTTTGAGATATTATGTTCATTTTTCAAAGTAAATTATTAAGGTGTCTAAATTTTTACACATTTTAAGTAAACCATGACTGAATTGTCTAAAACTGACAGTTCACCATATTTTTTTGTGTATAAACTTACTAAATGGATATTGGGGGAATGCAATAAAAATGCGTTATTATCGATAAGAATTGATCGTGAACGGTTTCCTGAGAAGCTACAACCTTCCGCCTGACTAACTTTAGTGCAGGATTCGTTCTTCGTACTCCCGGCGATAGTTCCCGAGGTACTTTAAAATGCCCTCTCGTCGCCGAATCTACGCCGAACGCCTACCTGCTAAACCAGACCCTCCTCTGTCATCCAGCGATCCGGAAGCGGAATGGCCGCTGTAAGGCCGGCATCACTTCCGAATCACTACCTTTATTCATTCATTCTCCATTAATACACATCCACACTCTATTCATCAGCAAGGAGGTTCCCTGTCTCATTCCAGGTAGCGATCATTCTCTCAATCATTTCTCTCACTGTAACAAAATTCACACCTGTCTCTCTCTCCATTCTGTTCCTTTCCACTATCCATCTGCTGCAATCTAACATCGTATGTGTCACAGTGTCCGAGTATCCACAGTATAGGCATTCATATGTATCGGCCTTTCCGATCCTATAGAGGTAGGCCCTGAGAAGCCACAACCTACAACAGCAAGTTTTGAGAGGTTGAAGGATCGGTTTAACCGCACTGGTTATTAACTTAGATAAACAAAAACTAATAAATTTAGACATAGAGAATGTTGAATAAAAATTGAAGTATGGTAATGGTACAATTCATTTATATGTATATAAACACTTCTAATAAACTTGAATTAAATGAGTTAATAATTTAATACTAAATATTTATAGTTTTTTTATATTGTTCATAAGGTAAAATTGATTTTACAGGTGCAAAATCCCCAAAACCTACTCCTTCTACTTCAAAAGCCACAAAACCAGCACCAGCAAGTTCTAAGCCACCACCACGAAAAACTAAGAGGTCAACCAGAAAGTAAATTAATTTTTCTTTTCAGATGATGTGTATATTTTTTATTTTTTTTTGAAATTACATTTTTTATGGATTACTTAACCATATAACAAGTAGATGCATATCATGAGGTTTTTCAAAAAGTTATGATATGTGTTTCAAAAAATATTTGAATAATGGATCCAAGTACTACAGAGTATTGAAAGAAAAATTAGTATTTCAAGAAAAGGCCTTATGATCTTCCTAAAAAATATAGTTCAAATTTTCATTATGACATGTGTAAGAGGGTCCATTTTTCAAAATGTTGCAATGTTTATAGTTACATATACTTATATAATGGCCATTACACGGAAGGGAGTCTATTTTACATTTTGTTTTGTGTACAGTAGATTTCTCTATTATGAAAGAATTTTAGGAATATTGTTTAATAAGGAGAGTGTAATAGATTAGTGTTAAAAGAATATGAGAGTTTTTTCAGAGTTTTTAAACCATTTATGTATAATAAAACGTCTATTTACAATTTGACAATTGAACATACTTACTATGTTTAAAAAGGTGGAAGGACTTTTCCTACAACACCTTTTAATTGCTTTTATTACTTTACGTTAATACACTCAACTTGCGTTTGGTTCTTCATTTTCATCGGTGTATGGAATACTTGGAATATTTAAGAAGCGACTAACAGGATAATCATGAAATTTAGGAGATCAGTCATTTAACATCGTTTAGATCTGCTTTTGAGTTTCCTATATTTCCATATTTGAAATAACTCATTTAATGCATTTATAACTTGCTGTGATGTCTCGTACTTATATATTTAGTAATGTATTTAATTTTTATTATTTATTTAGTATGAAGTATCTTTTCCCTGGAAAATAGATAGATTAATGCTACTTGCTCCGTCTCAATTCTTTTAATTATAGTTTTGTAGTAAGCATTTTATCCACTTTATTTACTTTTTCCACTATTGAATTCTCCAGGTCACTAAATGTACTACAGAAGTCATCTATAAAACGTTCTAATACTTCAATAGCACTAACGCCAATTTATTTTTCATTTGTGTTATAACACGATCATTAATGAACATTATACACAATGAACGAAAGTTTAATTTGGCGAAAAGTTGAAATTTCTGTTTGTTTTATTTTTTTTTTCTTCGTGTGTATTTATAATTTCTGGTTGTCTTATAAATCTAATTTCTCGAATTTATACAACTTCGTCAATTCTCTACAGTAGAGGCATGAGTGTTTTTCAAGGATGTGACTTTTGGTAAAGGGTAATACAGACCTGGTTTCTGGGAGTTCTATAACAACAGAATGAACTTTTGTTTTTATTTGAGTTATCACTGCTCTGTTGACATGTATATATCTATCTATATACTTATTTACTTTTACACATTTCATCGAGCAGTGTTCCAATGCCGTTACCCTCTATATGTTCCTAAGGAAGTGCTGTCAAGTACTTATCTACAGTCGGATTCGCTTCTTGATTGAATGAAGGAAGTATTCAGTTTTAAGAATAGAAAAAACTCAGAAAGTTTCAAATCTGGGAAATAGGATGGATATTCTAGGGCTTCATAGTACAGATCCCTCAATTTCCTCTTTACCAAAACACTTTTGTGTAAAGGTGCACTGTTCTAATGCAAAATATTTTTCTTCTTCTTAAGTCGTCTCAGTTTTTACGAATGTATGCGTCCACATCACTGATACCTTGAACTTTGGCACCGTCAACGCCTTTTTTATAATGAAGAATCAATGCTTATCTACTTTCTAGACCGCTATTTCGTTTCGAGCATATAGTATTGAATCAATTGTAACGTATCAACATGAATAGACTTTTTGTTTTCCTTAATTAAAATGTACCAATCACTTTTCCTATGAAATTCTAACTTATATCCTTAAATTTTTGTCAATAATTTCCTTCACGTGGATCATCTTATACACATTCACAACTACATTTAATATCCATCATAAATTTCCTATCTTGTAAACTGAAGGTGGAGGGTCATCATGCACATTTACACCTACTTTAAAGCTCCCATTCATATTAAACTTATTAACACCTACTTTTATGAAGGATGTTATCACTAAATGCTACTCTATTTATCGGAACTTTTTTTCGAGAAGTAACTTTCCTTAAATTGTAGATGATTGTAAAAAAGAATGACAACAAATGTATAACATATTTCTGTTCTATTAAAATTATTTATTTTTTTGACAAAAAAGGTTTTTTTAATTACTTGGTCCAAATGTGTTTAATAATACACAAATTAACAAAAATGTGGTGATTATTTATAAATCTGAACAATTAAATGAGCAACTCAGTCCTAGTACTGATTAAACAAACTTTGAAAAGAAACAGTAGTGTATGAAATATTTAAATACCCATATTTTTAAGAAACCTAACAAACATCGTGTTTGGCTAATGTTTACTCACACCGAATGAACGAATAATAAATACTGTTTTAGGTCCCATGTAAGTAATATTTCAATTTTTAGTAACAAATAAACTCGGAAGCAAATGGTTTATGAAATTTGGAATAAAACTTTCATATTTGTCAATTTTAATTGTTGGAGTAACTATAATTTACCAATTTGTTGCAGTGCTGAAACTGATACAAGAAACAGATATTAAACAGTACGCCTATAAGCAGGTATATTTTTTGTTGGTTATTTTTCGTGTTTTTAGAAAGTTACAAGCGAACCAAAACACATTAATTTTGAAATGCAAAGAGTATGTCTTTATTATTTTAGTGTATATTTATTCATAACCGATTGACAATTTCATTGAAACTATTTTATTGTAGATTCCAATGACTTCATAATGCACTTTGGAATCCAAGTTAGCTAATTGACATATGACTTTAGTATTTTATGTCAAAATTGATGGTAGTTATATAAGAATGTCAGTTTATCTAATAAAGTATGGAAAATATTTGTTTCGTATTGAATAAAACATTCTTTAAATTTTAGAATTGAAGAAAACTAAGATTTAATATAGTATTGATTGATTACATTATTCGTGTAGTAAACATTTACTATTCATTTTTGTGAATATTTCATGACACATGTAAAAATAAAAATAAAGTTATTTTTAATGGACATTTTGTATGTTTTCAAAAATATTACAAAGCCATCACTTCTTTACAAGCTCTGCTATTAGAATTGGCAACGTTACAATGACGGTACCGTTCGCGGCACATCCCTACACATTTCGATTTACCATTGACACTGACACATAATTTGAGTTACAAAAGAAGATTAGTAACACAGGCCGACAAGCTTGAGACCCAGATCCTAAAATAATACGCATAACACCTTAAAGTATAAGTCTTTTAGTTCCAGAGTCAAGAAACAAGGACTTATCGGTGTTGACTCCATTTTTTTGTTTGTTTATCAGATATGATTCTTTGGTCAACTTAACGAAAGTACATGCTGAATATAGCCGCAAATGTCAACCATGGAAAACAATATTTCGGTTTGGCAGTGTTGTCATGTTTTTATAATGTATATGCTGTATGCTTCAAATATAAAGAGAGAAATCTGTAGAAAAATGCATTTTGATTATATTATGTTAAGAAATCTGCAATTTTTAATTTGTATAAAACAAGAACGAGTAAATATTTGTTTCTTTGGAGATTAATTGCAGTTAATTATTAGAATTTTTTGTTTGGCAACTGCCATTTGATAGATTAGCTGATAAATTTGGCAATCATCAAATCACCAGTTGCATATTGCAACATATGTTTGCAATTAATCTCGAAGCTTCCTCTCTTTATATTTGAAGCATACACAACATATGCATTATAAAAACATCCCAGCACTGCCAAACCGAAATATTTTGTTCCATGGTTGACATTTCCGGATATATTCAGCTTGAACTTGTTAAAGTTAACCGATTCTTTTTATAATAAGAATGGATATAAATGTAAGTTTCATTTTTTTTTAATATAAAATCTATCTCGCTTTAACTCAAACGATCGTTTGAGTATCTTATGTCTATGTTTAACTGAAACGTCATTTCTCTTAAGTCACCAGGAGTACTCTACCACCATTCGTACATCCCAACGACCTTGAAAATGACGCTCTCTCTGCTTGAAGTCTGGGCGAAATCGCTCTTCAATCTCTTCGCTAAATGCACTTACATTTTCTGGGAAATAATTTAAATGAGAAAACAGAAAATGTAATATCAAGCAATGCTTACCATTGTTGATACGATTACTTTGTATTCTGCATCTCAATGATTTCCTAAACAATTATGGATAGCTTGTTTAAAACTTACCTGTGCTTCTTTTTCTGCAAGGGTTTTCTCAAACTTGTCATCTTTCATTAGTTTTGTTTTTGGTTTTTTTCCACTGGTCACGAGGAAGTCAAAGCACAGCTTTTTCTACAATAACCGACCAACATATTTATAGAAGAAAATGCATAAAACTCATTGCATTATAGCCAAACTCTTTGAGTGTAAAATTCTGTCTTGCGCCAGATTTCTTTTTTTTTATAGTTCCTTCTTTCACATTGATATTGCGAAGTTTTGTTTTTATTTTTGCTCTTAATTATTATTATCCAAAATTATTAAATCCATTATTATAATACTATTTTTATTGTTGGGTACCACAGGTTTCTATGTTCCCGGAAGGCATCTGTTACGGTACATATTTCTTCAGTAGTCTAATGCTTTTTGTAAACTTTGCTACCTTCCGATATGATCTATTAAGTTTCACTAAAACATGTGAGTGATTTAGAGAAATTCTCCGAGCCAAAACTCGTATTCAGGATAGTAAGGCGACAATAACTAACACAACATGACCGTTTCGACTAAGACTCTAGTTTCAACGCCGAAAAACAAAACTCCAATTGTTGCAAAACACGCCAGTCTTCAAATAGTTCACGAAAAGTTGCAGTTTTGTTTTATTCGACACGAGTTTGTTTTTTTTTTGCTGTTTCGTGAAAACTGCTAAAAAAATTATTCCTGTCAAACTATAATAGTAAGTATACCTACAAATAATGACATTCTAAGTAGGGAATTTTTTAATATAAAAAGTTGCCTTTATACGGAATTAAAAAAAAGGAAATAATCTAATTCAATCTAGTTTTCTTACATACCATAACGAAGAAACTTCCGGCTCAATGATGATATTTACATGAAGATGAGTGGAAAATCTAGAAGCACAGAATAATAAACAAACAGAATGACCACTCTGCTTGTCAAGATAAGTACGCGCAGACGGAATCAGCCATGTTTTAAACGGAACCCGTGCTGTTTACTGACATTTTATCTGTTGTGCATAGAAAAATTAACCCGGTTTAATTTATTTACGGCAACCATAGGCATAATATGCACTATTTTATTCGTACTTTTAGTTGAAGAATAGATTAAATCCTTTCAAATTTATTAAATTATTAATCTCTAAAAATTTAAATTACAGTTCTGTCGTAGCTTGTCGAAGTTTCTCAATTCGAGTCTATGTTTCCGTTTAAAATATGGCGATCGCGTGCTGACACACTTCAAAGGCGGCATCTGAGAGTGGGCATTCTTATTGTTATTTATTCTGTGCTAGAAGCTAATATATATAAATGGTTGGTGTACAATTATATATTGCTATAGAATAAATATTTTTAAGATGTCTGGCGAAATTTTTGTATAATTGAAATTTCAAATGACTAATTTTCTACAACATAAATCTTAAACGTGAAATCTCTCTCGGCAATCAAGAACTTACCCGTTTGTATTTTACTACATCTAAATTCGTTTTCTTCTAGTGCTGACTCCATTAATGAAGATGCACTATAACCATTGCAAATTCATCTCTGTCTTCTGCTTTTCTTAAAAGCGTCTCTAATATTTTTCAGCTAGGATATTTGTTGTCTACCAGGACCCCATTGTCCTTCGATTTTACCCTGTATAATCAGCTGTAACAACTCACACTTTCATTTATGTAAGATCTCGACATATCAATGATCAGAATATGCACCTTCATACTGAATAATATTCAAAAATGTACTAAATAACAAGTGGACAGAGTGGCAACCTACCTAGCTTTAGCTTATTTAACTCACACATTACACAAAATACATAAGTGTTGATAGGTCGTAATGTAGAAAGGGTGTTTCAGGACACCAATTATGGTGAAGTTTCATCACATATGATTTTAAAGCGGCAATGAAACAGTCAAAGTATGTCTCTGAATAACAGATAATTTTAATACCTCTCAGGTACGCCACTGAATGAATGCCGGTAAAACGATCGTTTCTCTGATTTAAGTATTTCGATGCGAATCTGTGTATTTTGATGCGTTAAACAAAGATATTAAATGTAAGTCACTTCATGTGTCTACTGAGTGATACTCTTCATGAAAGTGTTCAAACAATTGGCCAGAAGTAATAAAGGTATCGAAAGTATATTTAATTTCTTGCTAAATGTGGTATATTTGTCATTTGATCACTCATCTTCATCCAGCCTTCATTTATCACGTCCACTGCTGGACATAGACCTCCCTTAAACTCCTCCATTCGTTACGATTTTGTGCTCTGTATTGCCAATTTTTGGTGACACGCCTGATGCCGCCAGCCTAACGTGTAGGTGGTCTTCCTCTACTACGTTTGTCTGCGCTTGGCCTCCAATTTGTAATTGTGCTTGTCTATCGTGAGCCGTGCATTCTCGCTACATGGCCTGCCCAGATCCATTTCAGTTCCGCTATGTGTTTCACAACATCAGCAGTACTCCTCCTTCTTCGCAGATCTTCATTTCTTATTCGGTCCCGCAACGTCACTCCCAGCATAGACCGTTCCATTCGTCTCTGTGCCACTCTCAATTTCGAAGTCGTAGCAATACTTTTCTTTTGAGGCTAATTGGTATATTGGCTTTAAGTGTGTCTCGCTGTTTTCCAAAGGCTGCCCACGTTAAAGTAAGTCGTCTTTGGATTTCGCATGTTTGGATGTTCGCATGACCAAACATTTGTCCAATATCACTAAAAATTATGAATATTTTATTATAGGAAAAAAACTGCTACTAAACAAATAATAACTAATGCTTTTGTATATCTTTTGATATTAATAAAAATATATATGGCAACTCTGTAAACACTCCATAAATGTACGGATTATGGGCTTGCTCTTTTTTCAATGATACATATTAGGTATTAATTTGTTGAGAATATAAAGTAGATAAATCAAAATAACGCTAAAATTATCATTAGGGAATTTCTTAAACAGTTGGCCATACTGTGACGACGTAGAAATGTGATTTATGGCATGCAATGGACTTAGGAAACAATACTATGTGTATAGTATTTATGGCATTTTGTATTTCTCTTATTGAATTATGTATTTTGCCTAAATAACTAACTACTATGTTACCAATTTTATCTTCTTGTTAAATCATGCCTTATATTTTTCTATTATTTCTGGAGAACAACTAGTTTTTTATGAGTTCTGTAATAATTTCGTCTCTAACATAATTTCATCTTTTTCAATTAATTAAGGCCTTTGATTATTTAAGTTGTTCCTACATAAAGTTGACTTCACGTAGAATTTCTCAAAGCCTATGTAATCTTTTTCAGGATTATCTTCTTTCGTTATACCGAAAATTTTATTCTAAGTCTAAATTTCATTATTAAAATAGAAGGAATGGACTTCTTTTGATAGATTTTCTAAGCCTTAATGGAGATGGTTTTAGTTGCTTCACGGTTACATTCTCTATTTCACTTAATAAACCGGTGGGTGGTCGACTTTTCAACTCTGGATACCTTTCAAATGCTTATACGCTATAATTGACTTTCCATTTTCATTTTTGACAGTCAAAGGGCAGTCCAATAAGTACTTAGCCTACAAAAGAAAAACGAACATTTTGGAAAAGTGACGATTTAACTGGTTTCGGCCCAGCAATGCTCCAACTTCATTAACCCGCCTGAAAAATACGTTTTCCTGAAGTCTGCAAAGTGGGCGTCCGTGACGGCAATAACCTCATTCGACTCAAATTTCTGCCCGGCGAGTGACTTTTTTAAGTTTAGAAACAAAAAAAAAGTCCCACAGGACAAAATTTGGAGAATGCGGTGGATGGGGCATCAGTTTGTAGATCAATTCGACCAATTTGGTCGTGGCGACGACGGAGGTGTGAGCAGATGCGTTGTCATGGTTTAAGGGCGCTTTTTTCTTAGCCATATGGGACCATTTTTTCTGCAATTCGGCGTCGAATCGGTTCAATAATTCGGCATAGAGACCTGTGGCCATTTTTTCTTTGGCTCTCCACACCAACTCTTTCTGATGACGCTTAAATAGGGTCAAACACTATTCTGAGGTGGTCTCATGGTGGCGCTTGTTGTCCGGAGTGAGCAAACGCGGTCCCGACAGCTTTTTCGTGTCCAAAATTCCATGCAGGATATGATACACTCGGTCTTTTTAGATTCCTACTGCCTCAGCTATCTGACGCTCCTTCAAGCGGCTTTCTGCCAATACGAGATCGTGGATTATTGTCACGTTATTCTCCGTGGTAGCCGATTTCGGGGCACCTGGGCGTGGCTAATCAAAAACCGACGTGCTACTACTTTGAAACTCGTTAAACTATATTTCTACGGTCGTAAACAGGTTTCGTAACACGGTTGCGCTGGTTGTCCGCAGTGAGCAAGCGTAGCAACCAATAAAGTTTAGGTTTATAATGTAAAAAAATCACATGGTTTTGTATCGAGCCATCGTAAAAATCGTAATTAGGGTATTTGGTGAATTTTACATTTATATAACGCCGGTTGTTAATTCAACCATTTTATTTTATTTATGATATTATAGTCAATATAAAGGTTGTTTGTAAACAGATTATATAAAAATTGTGTTAACAAGAAGCTATGTTGCTATAAATTATTAGATATTTTAAGTCAACATTCAATAGTAATTATTACTTTAACATGCCACAAGAAAATAGCTTCAGAACAACATTTAATATTCAGTGAAATTGTCAATAAAATAAACTTGTTTATTGAGTTTAAGGACACAAGGCGAAATATGCATTTTGTAATGTCTAGAACTTCTCTGATTTTTTCGCACTAGTATTATTTTTTCCCAATGAGTAATCATTTTAATATGTACATTAAAATACTTATAGGGTGAGATGTAAAGTTACACATATTATGATAATAGATCCAATCCGTCAATAAAAACTGTTTTTGCTTTTATTAATATTATTACAGATCAGGTGCCAGAAAGAGATTCAATTGTAGATATAGCAGCTTGAAATTTTTAAATTTTGATTACACGAACAGCATTACTAATTATACGAGAATTATTGTATATAATTGGTGTAGGCACATCTTTAACATAGGAATCCAAAATTACGTTTCTTGTATTTTAATGTTTAACCAATGTGAATGATTAAAGGTCATTTTAAAATTAGTGTCGAAACAGTATCTTTCATTTTGTAGAAGCTTTATTGTATGCATTTTTTCAGTATTTATGATCTAAGATCGTAATCTTTGTTTATATATTGTTAAAAGTTTCTTATGTGTTGTTGTTTCCTCTTTTGTTTGTCTTTTCCGATGAATAACGTTTAAATATCTGACTTTTCTTTTAATCATTACCACTACACTAACCCCATGTTGTGATTAACTTATACATCCTCCTATACAGTGTGACCTTTGTTATTTCTTCTATTTGTTGGTTTCATACTGTTTAATTATGGCTGCTTCTTGCAGGAGCTGTTATTTTGTTGCTTCTCATTACGTGGTCATCGTATTGTATTTCTCGTATTTTTATTGCATTGTTTAGTTGTTATTTCGGTTAGTCCTCCTAGTTCTTGATTGAAAAGTATTATTCTTCTTCGGTTTTTCCCATTATGAGTTCTATTATCTTCCCTGAGGTCTCTATCTATCATAGCATTTCCTATGTATGTTTTCCACCTTGTAGCTCTTGTAGCAGGTCTTCCTTTCCGTCTTATTCGCGGCGGGTCCCAGTCTAATATTCTTTTCACCACCTGTGCTCAGGGTGGCTGAAATAGGCATTATTTGTACATGCCTGTACCACTGCAGGGCTCAGTTTTCCAACTTTTTTGGCAACTAAATGGAGTGCTTTCTTGGCTTGTTTTCCCCGTGCTATTTTCATTTCTATATCTTTGATACAAGTACCATCTCGGCTTATCATTGACCCTAAATACTTAAAAGTCTTAAAACTCTTAATAGTCTCTTCTTCTATACTTAAGTTTAAATCTGCAACCTCGGGTCTAATACATAAGTATTCGGTCTTACACATATTTATATAAAAGTATTCTCATTTATTAAAATTTCAAACTATTTATATTTGTGTCTACGCTCGATATTTTGGTTGACAATAATACGTTGAACATTGTTATTTGGTTTCTTGGTAAGATAGGAAATTTGATTTTATCCAGGTCTGTATTTAAAGGTAAAAACATATTGGAGCGGAGAGTCTAGCTACGCTTCATCAAATCAGCCATGGTTTTAAGTTGACCTGCACATAATGTATAAGAATGTTAAAAAACGAAAAACTTTCCTATGGAGATGGCACTCTAAGAAGAAGCATATAGTGAAGCGTCAAGTAGCGCTGCATGCATCGACATGAATCTTGACTCTCGTTAAATCCACAACGATTTCTTTGAAGCACTGCTCCAGTCAATTCGGCGCTTTCTGTGAATGTGTTCTGTTGTAACCTAAAAATGAACGTAGACTTCTTAGTAGAGCGTAAAGTAGAAAGTAGACATCTTTACTATCCGAGACCTATCTCAAACGCTTCCCTCCTCTCGTAGCTGGCATCTTTGATCGATAAAACGCCCGGCTAGAATTGCCGTTTGACTCTTGACCCGCTGCTCCTAACCTAAGCTATAATATAAACATGTCGTATACCTACATTTTTTGAAATATTATGTGCAGAACATTAGTATTCTCCCTTTATTAACACGTTATCGTTCCCATATTTCAAGCCATTAGTAAAAATTACGTTTTTCATGATTTCAGTTATTTCGTCCAGTGTCTTTTGCATAGTTGCTTCCTAGTATGAGTTAAAGAGTAAGGGACCTCGGCTATAGCGCTCTTATTTTTGATATTTTCTGATTATATGATCAACCTAATTTGTGCTCTGTAGTGCAATACTTCATTTGTCATTTTTGCTCGGATGTCAGTTTCTTCCTT